>NC_057835.1:72705000-73005000 GCF_910594005.1 Cervus elaphus
TTGTTCACGAAGAATGTGAAAGGCTGGAAAATGAGCCTAAACAGAAGGAATGCATTACGCTCGTCTTTGAGAAAGTGCAGTCCTTCTCTTGTGTTTCACTGTGTATTTTTATAACAGGCGCCTCCTTGACCGTCCACGATATTGCAGATATGTGGTGCCAAAAGCTTATGTATACTTCGTCAAACTGACCACGGCAGCTCGACATCTCCAAGCAGCCAACACATGTGAAGGCAGGACCCGGCCAGGCCCGCAGAACAGGCCTGAGAATTTCTAAAGTAAATTATCAGCAAAGCCGAGGCAATGAAACTCAGAAGTTAAAAATGGGCAGGGGGGCTAATTGTCTCTGAAGTTTAAATGGCTTTATTTATAAAAGCCTTCTCCAGCATTTGTATTTTTTTTCCCCCTTTCTTGAAAAGCGTGTTCAACTTGAATGGAGTTGGGGGAAATGCAGGCGCCGGAGGACCATTGTGGATTTGGAATTGAGCTCTGCTTCCCTTCAGGGCCCCCATTTCTGGGGGAGCTCGTCAGTTCAAGGGGGTCGGAAACACATTTGAGTTCAAAAAAAAGAAAACAACACCCTGAGAAGATAATTTCTTTCTTAACGTAGACTTTTTTGTAAATGGATATATGATGTCTCCCCCTAAAAGCTAGTCATTTTATGATTGTACTGATTAGAAAATTAACATCAGGAATTTTCCAGCTTTTCAGTAATCTCAATGCTAGACTCAATTACTCAGTGATTTTTTTAGGAATTTCAGATGTTTTTATATTAAAAATCCCCTCTAACATTCATTTTGAATATAACTCCAGACACAAATAGACCAATGTTCCCACACTAAGCGTGTTCAACCAGTACCCCTGCTGGGAACCATATTTTCTCTTTTACGAAACCCCAGGAGATGGGCTGTGACTTTATGGAGATAAACCAAAAGGTGGAAGGCATATGGGACAGTTCCCTGATGTCAAGAAAAATTCTTGGAGAGATTAGTGTAACCACAGTAGAGCCTTTAGTGAAGACCTATTGTGTACCAAGTATTTTCATAAAAGGAAGATGAGCGCTTTCTCAGTTGGAAAGATGTGAGATCCTTCTGACATCAAGGTTGCAGCCATAGATAAAACTGGTTTGAGAATTCCAACCCAGCCTCCTCCCGTTTCCCCATATATGTGAGTCCTCCCAGAAGGTTCACTCAGATACCTCAATCCCCATCCCTTTCATTTTGGGTCCCCTGAGCCTTCTATTTCCTTGTCCTCAAAGCTCACAGCTCTCTCAAGAGATTTGACTGGGATTTGGCTGGTGAATCCATTTCCCTTTTTCTATTCATCAAAGCTTCATTTTCAGAACAACGGGGCAATCACAGATAATTTCCCAGTCTAATCAACCACCATCCACCCACTGCAACACACACACACACATTCTAGTCTGAATGCTATGTATTTGCAGCAGTTTGGTTACTTATTTAGAAATGTTTCACAATAGTTCTGACATTTCTCTGTTGTTTTCTGAGGGTGAGTCATTGAACGAAGCACTCTATAGAGTACCTCTACCACCTGATTTATGCTAAGCTAGAAACAAATATTTGAATATATTACCTCATTTAATCCTTACAAAAGAACTAAGAAATGCATGTTTTTATCCTCATTTTACAGGTAAGTGAACTTACTTTGGTTAGGTAAACTATTCTTGTAAGCATTTTAAGCCAGTTCAGTTCAGTTCAGTCACTCAGTCGTGTCTGACTCTTTGCAACCCCATGGACTGCAGCATACTAGGCCTCCCTGTCCATCACCAACTCCCGGACTTTACTCAAACTCATGTCCATTGAATCGGTGATGCCATCCAATCATCTCATCCTCTGTGGTTCCCTTCTCCTCCCACCTTCAATCTTTCCCAGCATCAGGGTCTTTTCCAGAGTCAGTTCTTTGCATCAGGTGGTCAAAGTATTGGAGCTCAGCTTCAACATCAGTCCTTCCAATGAATATTCAGGACTGATTTCCTTTAGGATGGACTGGTTTGATCTCCTTGCAGTCCAAGGGCCTTTCAAGAGTCTTCTCCAACACCACAATTCAAAATCATCAATTCTTTGGCACTCAACTTTCTTTATAAGTCCAACTCTCACATCCATACATGACTACTGGAAAAACCATAGCCTTGACTAGACAGACCTTTGTCAGCAAAGCGATGTCTCTGCTTTTTAATATGCTATCTAGGCTGGTCATAGCTTTTCTTCCAAGGAGCAAGCGTCTTTTAATTTCATGGCTGCAGTCACCATCTGCAGTGATTCTGGAGCTCTTCTTTATTAACATCTGAGCTTCCCTGGTGGCTCAGGCAGTAAAGCATCTGCCTGCAATGTGGGAGACCTGTGTTTGATCCCTGGGTCAGGAAGATCCCCTGGAGAAGGAAATGGCAACACACTCTTGCCTGGAAAATTTCATGGACTGAGGAGCCTGGTAGGCTACAGTCCGTGGGATCGCAAAGACACTTCACTCACTTTTATTAACCTCTACGTCCGGGTTTCTAAGTTTGGCACTACTGACATTTGAGCCTTGATAACCCTTTGCTCGGGGCGCCTGTCCTGTGCATGTAGGATGTTTAGCAGAATCTTCAACTGCTCCCTACTACACACCAATGTCACTCTCCCTGCCCCATTCCCAAAATGAGTATCAACCGAAAAGTTCTCCATACATTGCCAGATGCCCCCTAGTTGAGAAAACCACTGCTCTTCTTCTGCTGCACAGAGATTTTCTCAGCTTTTGATGTAATTTAATTGATCCAAACAAAGGTCTATTGGGTCACCAAGGCTCGCTGGAAGTTGATACAGTCTTAATCATGATCTAGGAGGAGGCAGCAAGGCCTTCTCAGAGAGGTTCTGTGGAGAAGTCCAGAAATGTGAGTGATTAATACCCTCTCCAGGAGGCTTGTCAGAAGCCAGATAAGATTACCGAAAATGAAACAAATGGTGACAATATGTTATGACATACTCAAGTTTATGAACCCAAGGAAGAGGTGAAGCATGTGAATTAACTTTTGGATCTCGGATAGAGTGTAGATAAGACACTGCTCTCAACTGGCCCAAGTCTGAGGCATTAACCCTTAAGACTTCTAAGTCTTTCTTCATCAACCTAGAGGCATCAGACACCAAACTAACATTTTTGTCAACTTTGAAACCCCGTTTTTGTGGATTATTTTTCGCCTCAATCCACACAATTCTGAATCATGGAACATTTTTCCCATGACACTCTCAAAGGCACATATCACAGTCCATTAACTAATTCCAATAGTCATAGGGTAGAAAGGATATCACACTTGCTACTGTGACATACGAAATGGTACTGGACCTCTGGCTTGCTTTGAATCTGCCATGTGGCCCCAAGTTTAAAGCTGGGGAGAGTTCCAGGAAGAAAGCAGATCTTGGCGGTGGCCTGATGGATGACTAGTGCTATGGACTGACTCACAGCCCCTCAAACTCATGTGCAGAAGCCATAAGCCCTCAGTGCAACTGTATTTGGACACAGGGTCTTCACGGAGGTCCGAGGTTAAAAATGGCCCTAAGGTAGAGCCCTGATCTGATAGGACTAGCGTTCTTATCAGAAGGGAAGGAGACACCAGAGAGACCTCTTTGGCCACATGTGCACAGAGGAAAGCCAGCAACAAGATGCCCATCTACTGGCCAGGAAGAGCGGCCTCGCCCGAAACAGACCCTGACGGCACCTTGAGCTTAGATTTCTAGCTTGATCTTATCTCACAATTTCCAGAATCGTGAGAAAATACATTTCTGCTTAAGCTCCCCAGTGTGTGGTATTTTGGTACGGCAGCCCTGGCAGGCTAATACAACTGGAAATGAGCCGAAGAGGGAGCGGGAAGTGTCAGGGTGGAGGTGGTGGGGAGGGACGTGGGCAGAACGAGCACCAAGGCCTGGAGTGAGGACGAAGACGTGTCTTCTCCCAGCGAAGACGGCAAACGCTGTCTGGCGTGGCATGCCATGTCGGCTTCTCAGGTCCTAGCCATCTTAAACCTGATGGCAGAATAGAAAAGGTCTTCTCTTAGATCAAAGCAGAAAGTCTGATGTATGTGGTGAACATCTGAAACTCTTCAGAGCAATCATAGTGTAGTCTCCAGCCCCAGCGGTACACTGTGCGTGATAACTAAGGTTGAATAACACATTTAAACACAAAAAAGGCTTCAACAAGTCCTTAGTACAGGGTGAGGTGAGCAAATGAAAAACATTGCCTAATTTATCTATTGTGAAGTCTTGTAAATCAGATTCTAATGCTAATGAATTTTAAATGTACGGGAATCAAATCTTCAAGCTGTTTGAGCTCTTATCAGTTTAACTTTGTGTCAAATGGCATATTCCTTTACGAGACTTAAAAAAAAAACTGACAGCATTATTTTAAACAAAGAATAACTATTACAATTGTCTTGTTGTTTCAGAGTTAGCAGCCTACCTGCTCCAGAAAAGAGAAAATAATGGAAGTAAAAGAAGACCACCATCCTTGTTTTAAATATTTGCAGTGCTGTATCTTCATAGGTAAAATAAAATAAATGGTTGATAGTTCCAATAATGTTTGCAGTTACAGAAAGTGAAGAAGAATAGTTGGGCTGAAAATCTACTACTTCAGCTGCGTTTTGCTTGTTCTCAGGGTCGTCAGTAAGTTAGATGATGTAATAGGCCATTTCTTTCCTTGTGCCCATTCTCGCTATACCCTTTTCCAAACCCAGGTGAAGAACTCTGCCTTGGTCTTTTCATACAATATGCAGCTATGTGCACTTTCTTTCATAAACATTTGCAATTCACCAAGGAGAATGAGATGCATCTTGCATGCTTATCAAGCACCACAAGAACTTTACAGATTACTGCCTGCCTCAGGATTCCAGTTCCCTGGTGCTTATGCATAAGCAATGGATTTATGCAAACACTGTAACATTTTCAAACAGACTGTGACATGAGTCGTTCCTAGTTCATATAAGGTTCAGATATGCAGCCTATTTTCTGCTAGTACTAGATCATTCATCTCATTGAGTTTAAAATATATCATCTCAGCTTATAATGTTGTCAATATAAAATGTCATAATGTGGTACTCAGTTTGAACAGCAAGATGGATATTAGTCTCAGAGGTTCTGTGCATTGCGGGGTGGAATTGCAGACGTGCAGCAGCATTAGTCTGTTTGTTTGGTAGTCTTTGTATCACGCACCATATGCATAGGTGGTAAACATTTTGTTATATTATATACAGTCTACTAATTCTCCTTGATCTAGAGTGTTTATACAGCCCCAGTGGTGTAATATGCATTATAACTTAAATTGGATAATATATTTAGAAAGAAAAAAAAAAGCCTTTACAAAGAACAGCCTCATTGAAGTATAATGATAACATGCCTATTTACATAATGATAATGCATATATTTACTGCCAAGCATGTTTGTTTTGCATTAGTGTTTGTGGCAAGGCATTGAGAATTAAAGAATTACAAAAGGGAGTTTTTCTAGTCTCCATTACTGTAGTAGGGTGGTTCCTGGCAGTGAGCAAAGAAATGGAAACACTCATATTTGAAGTAGTGAAAAAAATGAACAAGGTTAAGTTCACATTGTTTATGAGCACAAACAGGCATGTGTCCAAACTCCACTTTTTTCCTAATTCTGAGATGGCTTCTAAAACAACTAAAAACTCTAGCATGGGTTTTTTTTTTTTTTGGCAGCATGCATCAAAAATTAAATACATCAAAAACATCTCTGTTGGTTGTATGCATTCTTAACAAGCACGTGTTTAAGGAAAACCACCGTTGGACTCATCTACTCCAAGATGTGAAAATCTGCATTTTTGCTTTTGCATCCAAAACTGTGAATTTATTTATATGTCGATGAAAGCCTGGAACCTTGCACTTCAGGAAAAAAAAAAAAAAAAAAGTTGGGAGATGTTGTTTTGTGGGCTGTCATATGTTTTCTGAACTTTTTATAATAGAAAGGAGTCTCCGAAGAGCCCTTTTCTTCACTCCTCTAACAAAGGCATGTCCCAGTTTATTAAAAAATCATACACAACAATACTGCTTGCCAGGTTTTACAGTCCTAATGAAAATTTGGTCCAGAGCACAAAAATTATCTGGAAAAGTGCCTGAAATTTCCCTGTCGCAGATGTTTCAACAGAAGGTGCTTGCATGCCATTCGTTAATACGGCGCCATACGGGACTCAGTGTGACCACCGCAATATAACCAGTAAGTAACACACGCAGCGTGCGCAGGGCGCGCCAACTCCTCCGTCTGTTGTGTGGGACTCGTATCCCGCGGATTGAGACGTACCTTGATGAAACTGCATTGTCATGGAATGATAATATTTGTGGATCACCATGCACAGAAAACATCCTATTCAGAATGTGGGAGGTCCGCTGAGAGATGCGGAGCGTTTCTCGGCATTGTGGTTGGTTAGAATGGATGTGAATGTCAGTGTGGAGTAAGTTCTTGTTCCCGTCATGCGCCAATTTACAGGAGTAACGTAATGGAGGGAAAATTGCTTTTTCAAAGAATATTAGTTTGGGATAACAGAATTAAAAGCCTATGTGGAAGTTGTTTCATCTGTGTAGATATGGAAACAAATGTACAGGCTGCCTTAGTTTGTTCGTTGCTTTAAAATACTCATGAGGGAGGAGACTCAGTGCACACTCTCCTTTGAAATTAAAGGAATATATTCATCTTTGCAGAGGCTGATAAAAATAGAGGCATGTCTATAAGCGACTCACATATATTGAATTTTTCTACTGAACCCAGATCCTTCTTGCTTGCAAAGACTATCTGGAGCAACTCTGTTATCCAGATCAGATTTGCAGCTGCCCAGTACATATTCCACACTCAAAAACAGCTGCTATCTCGTGAAAATAATGCACTTGACTCTGGGTTACTACAGGCTGGGGAGACAGTTGGAAAAGGGCAGAAAAATAATTTACCCTGTATGTACCTCTTGCTCATCAAGGGTGCTGAAGAGACGTAAACTCTCAGTCATTGTACTTTTTGTGGTTCTTAAAATATTACTTGGCTAAATATAAAGAGCTAAAATATATTGTAATTTTTGTAACCGTTATAATCCTCATATTCTCTTACTATATCAGGAAGCCTCATCATCAGAGTGACCCAGGCTTTCAAACACTGACAAGCTCTATGCTTAAGTTGCATTGTCTTTCAAAACAATTGTTAATGTATTTGATTATGCTACTTCATTCACATCTTAAGATTCCTTTGTGGGAAAGATGTTTACCTCCTCTTTTTGAAAATACTCTTCATCTTTTTTGTGACAATAAAAAAATAAATTTTGTGTATTTTACCACCTTAACCAATTTAATATCTCAAAGTGAAAAAATGCTTATCGTCTGAAGAAGGGTTTCAAAATTTTACTTAGACTCTTTCTTCTCTTTACAAAGATTTGACATCAATACTAAGCATTTTTGCAATAGAGTAGAAGGTGGAGAGATTCTTTTGACCACTTTCCTTAAATAAAATAAGTTATTGCTTGTTGTTAGAAACTAAATAGTTATTTTATGTGTGTTCCCATGTTATATACATAGATTTAATGCATGTTTTCTGTTTTGGTCTTTGCATTAACCCATTGAATATCCCTAGTTATTGATAAGAAAACTGAGGCAGTATTATTAAGAGGCTTGTCTGGAACTATACATTCTATTATTGGTGTTTCTAGGTCATGGACATGGAGCTTCTAACTCCAAATTCTGGGCTTTCTTCATTGGGTTATAAAATCATTCAACATATTAATTCATTCTTTAAGCCATGATGTCAGTTACTATCAATAGTTCATGACTATTCCACACAGTCAGTGAACTCAGCCACAAAACAAAGATTTTCGGCAAGTCCTTTCAGAATGGTAATATTATAATTTAAAGCTGTTGTCTATATAGATAATTTAGAATATAACTGTCTAAACTTCTATTTCTGACATTTTATTTACAAAGCATTGATAATACATTGAGGCACACTATTCTTCAAAAACTTCACAAAGTGTATATATTTGTGTATTTTTAGGTATATACATAATTTACTGAACTGTTTTTAAGAAAAAGTGATACATGAGATCTACAAATCTTCTTACTTCACAGTGAATGCCCACAACCCAGGGTAGTTTTGAGGGCTGCTTGGCCAAACAAAAGTCAGTGAAAACCCAACTAAGACATTGATTTGTAGCTATAAAATTCTGCCTCAATATAAGCTCATATCACCTGGTTGTCTTTTTCATAAGGAGGAAAATTTTCTTTAATCCCATATAGATTAACTTTTATTTGAAAGCGCTTATCTTCAAATCACCAATTCTGCATTCCAATATAGAAAAGAACAAAGTTTCTCTATAATGACCCTTCAATTAGAAATACTATGTATTGTGCCCCAATAAGACATTCCTTTGCCATAAAATTGCTAGAAACTACTGGTTGGGAATAACCAATTTTTCACTGATGATCCTTATTAAGACCAACTTGAAAATCCTTCTCCCTACATAGTGCTTCACTGGGAGGAAGGGAAAAATTTCTCTGTTTGCAAGTGAAACTCAACCAAGTGATAATACGCTGTTAGATAACATGCCCTTCCAGACACTGATAAATTAACTTTCTTCTCAACGCAAAGTGATGTGTTCTTTGAAGCTATGCTGCTATCGCTTGATATTAATTTTAATGTGTATTTACTAATCTCCAAAATTCAGCTCAATCTCTGCTGGCTTTCTTTACCTTCAGGTAGATTAAAATATTCCTGGATGTTGCCTCCTCTGAAGATTCCTAAAGTATTCTAAGCCTTCCCAGAAGCCATTGATCAGTGTTAAACAATCCTGAGAATTCTAAAGTAATTCCACACAGTGAGGCCCACTGGCTGAGCCTGCAGGGAGAGAGGCTACCAGCTGTGTTGTTGATGGATGAGAGCTGTTTCATGATTTTCTTCCTAAATGGAGTTTTTTGGTTTTTTTTTTTTTAAACAACATTTATGGTGATGTCATTTATTTTATTTTCTCTCTTCAATCTGCTGCTTCGTTGTTTCCCTCACCCTCGCCTGTCACTGGCAGTCATCATGGTCAGTCTTTATGCATTCATTTGGGTTGGTTTGCCTAATCGGTCAACTTCAGAATATCAGCCAGCTCTCAGAACACTTCTTTTGCCACCAGAAAGTGGCTCAGTCATCATCCTCTCAATTTGAAACAAGGTGAGATTTGAGTCCCTGGTGTTGATAATAGCATATCAGTGCCCAGGAGAAAAGAGAAATCGAGTAAGAAATACAAAGGTAACCTAGGAAAGGAAACGTGACTCAAGTTGTTGACCCAAACCAGAGATAAAAATAGTTATTGAGCCTTCTCATAATTTGACTCCTGGGTAATATGGCATGCCCTGCACGTAGAGAGAATTTTGACTATGCCCCCTCTGTTTCTTCACCTTTTAGCGCCTGTGCTTCTCCTACTTCTGCAAGCCCAGATCTTCATTCTTATTCCACTGCTGAAAACACTGAGGCAGAGATGAGAGTGGACTTGCTAATGGTACCGCATCAATCAGTGGCCATCAAATACAATATTCTGTCTTGAAATGCATTTGTGCTGCGCTGTGCTTCCTCGCTCAGTCGTGTCCAACTCTCGCGACCCCATGGACTGTAGCCCATCAGGCTCCTCTGTCCGTGGGGGTTTTCCAGGCAAGAATACTGGAGAGGGTTGCCATGCCCTCCTCCAGGGGACCTTCCCAACTCAGGGATTGAACCCAGGTCTCCTGCATTGCAGGCTGATTCTTTACCATCTGAGCCACCAGGGAAGAGAAATGCATCTGGTCCTACAAAATAAGGACCCCACTCTCTTCTACAAAGGGCATGTCATATTCAAGTGCCTTTAGATACTGAATCTCATGCCAATAGAGTCCTATCTCAAGACTACTAACTGCTGTTAAAAAGGCCATTCAAATGTTCTGTGGCCTCTCTAGCACATACCAGAGAGTACATGTGCTTACTGAAGATTCTAGAACACTTTGAGCAGATTACGGGATGTGGACTAGGAGAGTGAAAGCAGAGAGGATGCTGCAGGATTCTAAGAGAAAAAAAGAAAAATGAGGTCATGAAATGTTGGTTAAGGTAGTAAATGGATATCCAAGAGGATGGAAAGAGAGACTCTTGGAAGAATAATTGACAGGACGGAGAATGGATGTTTGTTCCTGGAAGGAGCAAGATGAAAGAGAAAGAATTGTGGATTTTATTTTGACCTCCTAGGATCCTGTTACAAAGTGAGAATTTCTTCATCAACCCAAATGTTCTCTTGGTAATGACCTCATTCGTTACTGTGGCAATTGAATGGCTTTCCTTTCTTGCTTGCATTTTGTTGACTGTGCCAATGATATTTTGGTTCAGGTACTGGGCACCGTAAAAGACATTTATTAGCTACTCAATGATAAGCCTCAGCACCTGATGTGAAGAGCTGACTCATTGAAAAAGACCCTGATGCTAGGAAAGAGCGATGGAAACAGGAAAAGAGGGTGGCAGAGGATGAGATGGCTAGGTAGCATCACCAACTCAATGGACATGAATTTGAACAAACTATGGGAGATAGTGGAGGACAGAGGAGCCTGGTGTGCTGCAGTCCGTGGGGTCGTAAATAGTCAGATACAACTTAGAGTGTACAACTGAACACCACCAACAACAAAGTATAATGTGAACATGTAGATCTCCCATTTCTTTGTGTGTGTGTGTGTCTCCAAATAATATTTAAAGAAGTATATTGACCACGCATTCCTCTAAGTTTGTCATGAGCCGTATGTCTTTACAAATGCTGCCCCCAACAAAGAAGGACTGATCAGCAGATTCAGGCTGTGATTGACATGAACACAGATTTCTCCTGAGCAAAAAGATTTCTTTTATCCAGTGGAATCTCATGTGCTCCTTTTTTCATTTGAGCACTGCATGTTGTCTTTCCCCACTAGGCTACACAGTATTTGATTATAATTATGAAAAGCAGTACATAAAATATTTTAGTATTTCAAAACAAGAGATATTGAGAAATTCCCATGTTAACAATTAGGGAAAAGAATACCTTATATTTGAAAGCTTTGGAAACAAGGGGGAAGGCAAGATTTTTGACTTTAATAATTGATTTAAAGTCACATTTTGAAGATTAGAGACATTTCGAGTCCTTTGGTGGCAGTTTCCCTTTAGGAAAGTTTAAGTCTATTTGCTCTGCAGATGTTTAAGAACAACTATCTATTGATAAGTTGCTATCTTTGGTGAAAAAAATAGTGTAGGATTAGTAGTGTGATGGCCCTGGACTAGCTTTCTTAATACTGATTTTTAATATGATTTCTAGAACCCTATTTTCTGTTTCCTTCACGCTCCTCAAAATACACAGCTCATTAGAATTACCACATGTTGTCTTTCCAGAGATTGCTTTAGCAAGGGTGACTTAGTTCATTAACCATTTGATTCCGATCACATCAGTAATAAGGGGGACTAGTTACATAAATGTTAATGAATGCATACTCATGGCAGAGAACTAGGGAATTGATACCAATGGCACTTGAATGTAAGAATCAGCTTTCAGTTATCAGATTGACGCAAGATAAGGTCATTTTTTAGGGACTACAGAAATGAGGAAAGGTTTGCCCTTTTCGGTTTTTTTTGTTTGTTTTTCCCCATAAGTAAGGATGGTGATTCACCTACTTAGAGGCCCTCAGGCATTTTCTCCTGACTGTACACGTAGTAAAGGGAATGCATTTCACAAGTCATGCAGACTTGGGCACAAACTGCAGCTCTGCCATCCATAACTTAATTATGCTGTTAGAACTCTATTTGCTTCAGTGTTCTCATCTATAACAAAGCAATAAGAAGCTATTGCATATGGATGTTGTACATATAATATTAGACAACATAAAATGAAGTATACAGCTAGGAATACAAGGAGCATTATTTCCTGCTATCACTTACTTTGCTGTCTTATGTATTCTTCTGCCTCTTGGTGAGAGAATAGCTTATCTGGTTGAAAGGATGCAGAAAAGTGCCAGGGACAGAACATCAACCTGGAACACCTAGAACAGTGTCACACAGCATTCACTAAAAGTTTGGTAAATTAAGCAGTTGACAAGCAAGCAAACCAACAGAAGCATCTTATTCTCCTTGCCTATAGACCTTATCATTAATATCAATAATAAAATCTTAACTTATTATGTGACAAGTACTTTATTCTTTTTGTTACATTAATTCCTTCAAAACAACCCTGAGAGCATGTGTATTCCCATTTTAAAGATGAGGAAACTGAGGCTTAGAGAAGAAAACTTTCACAGGGCACAGAGTTAGTAAGGAGAAGAACTAATAATTATTTCAAGTGTGCATGCTTCAGGGCATGAGTTCATAAACACAATACTCTGAATTTGCTTTTTGATTAAATAGCTGCTTTCAAGTCAGCTATTCTGGCCTCATTCCCCCTTGGGATGCTCCCCTAATCCTCAGCAGGGAATCTGGCCAGTTTGAGATACAATGCCTCAGGGGTTCCAATTTAAATGTCACAAACGTCAGAGCCTTCCACCCTTGCCCACAGGTAATTGCCCTTTGGAGGTGTTTAAAGATAATCAAAAGATCCATACCACCCCAAACTTTATTATCTAATTTCCTCACCTTTTACCATTTCTAGTATAGCCAACAGAACATACTCTGCTTTCTTAAAAGCTTGCCTGATTTACCTAATCATGCAAAAAAGCTTTACTTTTCTTCTAACAGGTGGCTGATCACAAACCCTGCTTTAGCCAATCAAAACATTAGTTGATTGTTATTCTTGGAAAACCATGTTAAAGTCCAGACCTGTAATTGCCTGCCAGGTAGCATGGCATAGTAAAAATAACATAACACTGTGCTTGCCTTGTTAAAGCATCCCTTGTATTCTGGATCAGAATCCACTGGTCTTGGTGCTGGTGAAGTATATAGCAGCAATAAAATGCTAGCAATACCAATTATTGTGAAATGGAGTCAGAAGGCTGAACACCAAGAGAACTTTCTAATTGGTTATTAATGATGTCATAATGAGTGCAAGCCCAATATATTAGACACGTGAATGTGACCTTTCCTTTTTTTGACTTAGGCATTTTCCATTCCATCTGAGCAGCAAAGGTCTTAATTATATTTACAGCTTTTTCCTGGGTTTCATATCATTCCCTAAAATCAGATTCACTGCGTATTTTATCTTTAAAAATATAAATCAAGGAGATACTTGATTCCTTGTCCAAAATGGGCTAATATGGCTTAAATTCAAGTCAATTTATGGACAATTTTAAAAGAACATGTATTTGTGTGTTGTTTTTTTTATTATGTGATTTTATAGAACAAATTGAAAGTCATTTCAAGCGTAAATGAAATGTAGACAAATATGTTGTCCAGGTGTAAACAAAGAGAATGAATGCATACAAAATATCCTCAATATCATAAGCCTTAGCTCAGTGAAGGTGTAGACGCTCTTAGAAGATTTGAGGCCAGGTAATGCCTTTGAACTAGGGTTTGTGGGTAAAATACCAGATTCTGTATTTTATCAGATGAACAAAAAATATTTTTAGTAAAAGTATGACCCACATGTTGCACAGGACATACTTATCCTACAAAATTATTCATTGTCTATCTGGTATTGTAATCTAACTGGGCACCCCATATTTTTATTTGCTAAGCTTGACACACCTACTCTGAGTTTAAGTGTATTTTCATTGGCAAAATAGAGTAATAATGCCTAGCTGTTAAAATACATCTGGCTGTGAAGATGCTCAAACGGGGAACAGCGATAGCATGTCATAAACCTTTTTTGGCTCCCACATATTCAGCTCTATGCCTATCCCCTGATATCTCCAAAAAAGAAAGAATCAACAGTCAGAGAGAGAGAAATAAACAGAGGCTGAGCCATGGAGCGGGGGATGTGAAATAGCGTGGGCTGTCCACCCGGCCCTCCACTGCCTGAGAGTGTGCCCTGGGCTGAGGGTTCCAGGGGAGGTGGTTTCTGCTCTGGCCTCCCTCTCCCTGAGGTTGCTTCTCGTAATGTGAGCACCTGATGGTGCAGAAGTATGATCCCAGTGTTTAAAGATACTTATTTTTGATGCAACATGGTCCCTAAATGCAAGCCAACTGCTTCATCTGGAGCTCAACCAAAGAAACCGCGATCTGTTCCAATGACAGAAGAAAAAGAAATCTTTGGACTTATTGAGAAACGGTGTGTTGATATCAAATGGGGCACTTCCCAAGAGACTTTTAAAGGTAACTTAACTGTAGACGATCTTCATCTCACATATTGGTTTGAAATGTCACTCTCTGTGTAAGATGAAATTTCATTGTAATTGACGTAAAAAGTGTTTTGCCCTTGATAATGTAGTAAACTGATATAAGGCATCACTATTTTTATATTGTTCTTTTACTTCCTATTATTTTTCCTTTTTTATTATCCCCAAAGAGAGTGATATTTAAGTTTTTGAGAGTTTGTCACAGGATTTGAAATAAATGGGAGGCAATTTGAAGACAAAAAAAAAAAAAAGATTTAAAGATAGCTATGATTCGGCTACTTAGGACTAATGTCTTAGAACAATAAAGGAATAAATGCATGTGGTATAACATCTTACAGGAAAAAACTTAGATACAATGAGACAACTAACTATAAGTACTAGATGTAATTCCTACACCATGAGAATGCTTCATTATAATGAAATTATGGGGTATAAGGGTTTGTTGAAATGATTGGAGAAAAAGTAAATCTCAGAAAAAAGGACTTTCCTGGAACTTCTATCCTGTACATTGTAGAACAATCTTTTATGAGATGTGATAAGAGCCAAAGAGGTTCAGTCATTTAAAAACAAACTAATTAAACCATTAAGAATATGCTGTAGAGAATCACCCTGCCCTTGCAGGATGAAAGGTCAGCAAATCTAAATAACCTTGTTTTGCCTAATTTTTATGAGAGTTTTTGCTACGTATCTGCTAATGTATATCAACTGAATAATTCATGCAGATTAGAACAGTGCTGGACGGGATGGTAAGCACTTGTGACACGATGGTGATGAGGACGATGATACTTCCACAGCTTATTATAGTTATTTGAATAATTTTGAATATTCAATATATGCAATTAACTATGAGCTCCTTGATTGCGGGATCATTCACCTCTTTATATTCTTCCCAGTATCCAGCTGAGTGTTTTCATCCTCACTCCTATGGGGCAGTATTATTTTTATCTCATTTCTGGAACTGGGGAAACTGAGGCACTAAGAGGTTAAGTCACTCGTCATGGTCTCATAGCTGGGATGGGATGCAGACAGTCCAGCTTCAAAAGCTGAGGGGTTCACCTCTTGTGCTATCCACCTTTTCTGTAGTCATAAAGAATGTGCTCAGGTTCTTGGACAGAGGGGTGATAAATGTACAAGAGGGAGGATTGGGTAAGATGGTTAAGATAAACTAAAGAGTCAACATACGAGTCACACTGTAGAGGTAGAATTCCTTGAACAGGGAAGGAAAGTTATTCGAAGAAAAAGAAATATAGGTAAAGAGGAATAAGGCAAACAGGCTCACAGAGCTGAGGGCTGTGAGAACAAAGTGGTGTTGGAGGCAATGGCTGGGGATGATTTTCTGTGATTATTTGATCAGGAACTGTGAGAGCATCAGGTGCACAAGACAAGTTGAAGATCCTCTTATCTAGAGGATCCAATGGTGAACGTGGGAAGAACTACGGGGGTGGTGGGGGTGTGGGCTGGTGGAGATGAAGAGGTCAGAGAAGGAACAGTAGAGAGGAGGGTGGAGGTTAACGCTCTAAAAGCATCCTTTCTCCTTCTACCATACTTTAGAACATGTCAAGTTGAATTTTCCGAGATGTCTTCTTAGGCATGTGTGTGTGTGTGTGTGTGTGTGTGTGTGTGTGTGTGTGTGTGTGAAAAGTGAAAGTGTTAGTCATTCAGTCGTATCTCAGTTGTTAGGACCTTTTCTGAAAGGCACGCTGCCCATCAGCGTCAGGGAGAAGGGAAAACAATGCCAGACACCTCTGTTTAGAGCCCCTCTGTTAGGTATCCTGCTTAGTTGGTGGTTTGTTGTTCAGTCATTAGGTTGTGTCTGACTCTTTTGTGACCCCACGGACTGCAGCCCCCCAGGCTCCTCTGTCCATGGAATTCTCCAGGCAAGATTCTCCAGGAATGCGTAGCCATTCCCTTCTCCAGGGGATCTTCCCCACCCAGGGATCGAACCCAGGTCTCTCAAATTGCAGGCAGGCTCTTTACCACCTGAGCCCCTGCTGTTGTTTTTTAGCCGCTAAGTCCTGTCCAGTTCTCTGCCACCCCATGGACTGCAGCATGGCGGGCTTCTCTGTCCTTCACTATTTTCCTAGGTTTGCTCAAATTCATGTCCTTTGAGTTGAACATGCTATCTAACCATCTCATCCTCTGCCACCCTTTTCTTTATCTTCAATCTTTCCCAGCGTCAGGGTCTTTTCAAGGTGTCAGCTCTACCCATCAGGTGGCCAAAGTATTGGACCTTCAGCTTCAGCATCAATCCTTCCAATGAGTATTCAGGGTTGATTTCCTTTAGGATTGACTGGTTTTATACCCTTGCAGTCCAACCGACTCTCAAGAGTTTTCTCCAATTTGAAAGTAAGAATTCTTTGGCACTGAGCCTTCTTTATGGTCCAACTCTCACATCCATATATGACTACTGGAAAAACTATAGTTTTGACTATATGAACTTTTGTGGGGAAAATGATGTCTCTGGTTTTTAACTCACTGCCTAGGTTTGTCATAGCTCCCCTTCCAAGGAGCAAGCATCTTTTAATTTCATGGTTGCAATCACCATCCACAGTGATTTTGGAGTCCAAGAAAATAAAATCTGTCACTGCTTCCACTTTTTCCTCATCTATTTGCCATGAAATGATGAGACTGGATGCCATGATCTTAGTTTTTTGAATGTTGAGTTTTAAGCTAGCTTTTTCACTCTCCTCTTTCACCCTCATCAGGAGGCTCTTTTGTTCCTCTTCACTTTCTGCTATTAGAGTGGTATCATCTGCATATCTGATGTTGATATTTCTCCTGGCAATCTTGATTCCAACTTGTGATTCATCCAGCCTGGTATTTTTCATGATGTACTCTGCATATAAGTTAAATAAACAGGGTGATCATAAACAGCTTTGACATGCTCCTTTCCCAATTTTGAACGAGTTAGTTGTTCCATGTAAGATTCTAATTGTTGCTTCTTGACCCACATACAAGTTTCTCAGTAGACAAGTAAGGTGGTCTGGTATTCTCATATCTTTAAGAATTTTCCATAGTTTTTTATGATCCACACAGTTAAAGGCTTTCATGTAGTCAATGAAGCAGAAGTAGATAATATTGTGTGTGTGTGTGTGTGTGTGTGTGTGTGTATTGGAATGCAGGTTTCATACCCAGAGAAATACTCCTGATTGTGCAAGCATATTTTTCCAGTCGTCCAAAAGTAGAAGGCTCAGGAGAACATACATATAGTTACCTTAGAAGAGAAAGACTGTGAGAGGGAGAGAGAACTGAAAGACACTGGATTAGGCCTATATTTGAAGTGTGGGAATAGTAAAGACAGTGAGTGGTCAGAAAAGTGGCAAGTTTCTAGAAAGTTCAAGAAAATTCCTTTTATTTTACATAAGTAAAAATGACTGGTTGGGAAATGGTCACTTTTATAAAAAATAAAACAATGTTCCCTTCCCTTTCATTCTTCTACCTAAAGACGTGGGTACACACACACACCTTTGCTAAAGGCATTCTATTCTTCCTTATATTTAGGAAATAAATACTTTCAAGAGCTATATAGAAAAACTCTTAGAAATGAAAAACCAAGATTGATTTCAAGAGCACATTTGGTCCACCTCCTTGCCAGTAGGGGCATTTCCTAAATCATCCAAAGAAGAAAATTCTCAATTCTATTTTTAAAATATCCCCACAGATGGCAATTCCATAAGCTTTCCTGCTAATTTGCTCCAGTGTTTAATCAGCCTAACACACAAAGTTCTTCTTTACATCTAACTCAATGCTTTCTTGCTATAATGTAGAAGCTATTTCCTCCTCCTAGGGGGATTATGAAAGAATCTAGTAAATCAGAGAATCCACAAGTCAAATGTCCTCAATCTTAATAGCTATTAAGATGCATGTGATTGTGTGTATCTCTTGTCGAATAGCATGTAATTTAGTCCCAATTGAAAATGAAGACATCTACTTTTAAATTTACTACTAGTAGGAACTGATTAGGGGCTTCCCAGCTGGTGCTAGTGGTAAAGAACCTGCCTGTCAATGCAGGAGACATAAGAGATACAGGTTTGATCCCTGGGTCAGGAAGATCCCCTGGAGGAGGGCATGGCAACTCATTCCAGTATTCTTGCCTGAAGAATCCCCTGGACAGGGGAGCCTGGTGGGCTATAGTCCATAGTGTTGCAGAGAGTCAGACAGGACTGAAGCGACTGAGCACCCACGCCACAGGTACTGATTAGATAAATATTTAAGTGTCCTTTTGCTCTGAATAGAAATAATATGTGGAGAAAACCCCTTTTAGAGTTAACTGAACCAAAATTTTTCCTAAGAAAAATCTCCTTCTGAGAATTTTAATGAGTCTTTTAGGGGGACCTCTGTAAGCCTTTTATCTATGATATGTGTGATAAAGTGCAAAATCCTCAAATGCCTATAGGTTGTTTAAAATATTATGAACATTATTCTTCAATTATTCTCCTTCCTACATAATGTCATTGAATCATTTGCTTATTCTTCAAGCCAGAAATCTACATAGGAGTGAATTTAAACTTTCTAGAATGATACCCTCAGGCAGTGAGGAAAGAGATCTAATGATAAAGCCAAAAAAGAGCAACAAGAGAAAACCTTATTATTTTATTTTATTTTTGATTTTGAGCCAACCATGTGTGTCCAATACTATTAATGCTATATAAACCGCAGTGATCTGGCTAAGAAAGGAACAAACATCCTCATTACAGATGTAGATACAACAAAGTTAGACAGCAGAGTTTTAAAAACCTTCCCAGTCCTTTCCATTGCTCCCATAAACACCCTCAGTGATTTCCTTGGACTTGTACCACGCTGGGCCCCCAGGACCACAGGTGCCAAAGGCGAGATGGCCACATCAAAATCAGAGACACATGGTCAAGGAATAGTGCCAAGATCTTCTCTCATAGATGGAAATCAACCAAAGAGGATAAATACAAGGAAGTACAACATTAGCTAAAAGGTATTTGGAGATCAGCTCCCTAGTATTTTTTAAAAGAGCCATGAAGAGCACTACTTCAATGAATATTGAGAAATATTCTCAGTTTTCATGAAACTAGAAAAACAAAAATCTGTCCTTTCCCTTTCATGAAGGGTGCACAGCTGTGCTACAGTCGTCTTCACGCACAGGTCTCATCTCCAGAAAACATGCTCTTGCATCTGCCTGGAAGTTTTTTCCCATTCTCAGTTTTCTGTTCCCTTTCTTATTACTTTAGTTTTCTAAGACTTGCCTTAGAAGACATCAGGCTTTCCTAGTGGCTCAGACAGTAAAGAATCTACCCACAATGTGGGAGACCTGGGTTCGATCCCTGGGTTGGGAAGATCCCCTGGAGAAGGGAATGGCTACCCACTCCAGTATTCTTGCCTGGAGAATCCCATGGACAGAGGAGCCTGGCAGGCTACAGTCTATGGTGTTGCAAAGAGTCAGACACAACTGAGTGACTTTCATTTCTACACTTCTAGAAGACATAAACTCAGAGGATACTGTTCTTGCCCTTTTTAACGGAGTGAGAAGATAGTGTTCTTTATTCTCCAGCTGCTCCCCATAATTAACCCATCCTGAGATGAATTATATTATATTTTAATTGTTCCATCTCTTGTTCATCTCTCCTACCTTATGTTAAGGGCAGGAGAGAACCTTCCTTTTAAGCCTACATATCCAATGGCTAGCACATTGCATTGATAAAGTATGTCAAATATGTGAAAATCGAATAAATGCGTATCTTGCTGCCAGTGTGTCCCTGCTACTCGGTTTGTTAATATCTTTCAACTAAGTCGGTGCTCTGAACTGAAGTGCCTCTCCCCCACAAAAAATTCATATATTGAAGCTTCAACCCCCAGTACCTCAGAATGTGAATGGATTTAAAGTCATAATCTTTAAACAGGAGCCTACGTTATAATAGGCCATTAGGGTGGGTACTAATTCAATCTGACTGATACCCTCGTGAGAAGAACCAGGGACACGTGCACTGAGACATAAGCAAGTGAGGACACTGCAAGAAAGCAGCCAACTGCAAGCCAAGGAGAGGGACCTCAGAGCAGACACCTTGGCCTTGAACGTCTAGCTTCCAGAATTACGCTAAAATGAACTTCTGTTGTTCAGGCCACCCCGTCTGTGCTACTTTGTTATGGCGGCCCTGCGAAGTCATATCCAACCAGCATACCCTCCTGTTTCATTCAGAGTAGCCCGCACTTCCCTTTCTGTTCTGCTGAGGGGAGAGAGTTGGATCATAACTCTCTTCTCCACTTGGGTCGCCATGAGGAAAACAGAAGCCATTTTAGGTCTTTCAAAGAGACAGAATTTAATACAAAGGTTTGCTCACACAGATTATGACATGGCGCAGAAGTTAAACGGAAGGTCGTGAAGCAACCGAAAATAAGAAGCCGCTCCACTCGAGGGGCGGAGGGGCGCAGAAGGAAGTAGTTTCACCAGAGGCCGGAAACGGCGCGTGTGTCAGGGCGGAGGGCCGCGACGAGCTAGGGTGGGCGTCCACAGGAAAGGACATCCTCAAACAAAGAGAACGAGAAAGAAGCGAGGCTGCCAGCAGCGTCCTTCGAAGTTTAGCCAGTGCCTGCTCTTGGAAGAAACCGTCAAAAGTTGTCTGATGAAAAAAAAAAAAAAAGTTGTCTGATGCTCACTCAAGAGGTGCAATCCGAAGGGCCTAACCCCGCCCCGCCTTTGCCTTCCAGCCTCCTGAGAAGCAGAGAAAAGGTATGGAATGAATGTGGGAGCAAAGAATTGAATGATAGTCACAGTCCACAAGAAAATACGTCATGTGAAGCTTGGAAGTAGGTCTGTCTGATTCCTGTTTATCCCCAGCCCAGCACCTGGCAAACACTGTAACAACATCCATCAGGTGTTTTAAAAGGACGTGTTAAATCAGTCTTACCTGAATGAATGTCGTGTTTCTCAGTTACCATTTCTCATTTCTCTAGTATAATTAGTTTAATGCTTATCTGTCAATCCCTACTACAGTTTGAAATTCAAGGCAGAAATCTCATTGTCTGTTTTGTTCACTGATGAAGTGCTGGCACTTAGAACACCCCTGACCTATAGTAGGTCCTCTGTACATACTGTGCGTGCTAAGTCACTTCAGTCTTGTCTGACTCGTTGCGACCCCCGTGGACTGTAGCCCACCAGGCTCCTCTGACCATGAGATTCTCCAGGCAAGAATACTGGAGTGGGTTGTCATGCCCTCCTCCAGGGGATCTTCTTGATCCGGGGACCAAACCCTCATCTCTTCTGTCTCCTACACTGGCAGGCAGGTTTTTGCCACTGAGCCATGAGGGAAGCCTCCTTACATATTAGTTGGACCAATAAATAAAAGTTTCATACAGTGGAAAACACAGCTTATCATCTTCTTAATTGGAGTGTGATGCATCAGATCGTGGACCAGGTGCCTCTCAAAGCTAAGGAAGAATTGGGCCTGATTGCCATCCAGGTAGGTTACAGAGACCTTCCTGTTTGCCGTGATCTTATTAAACGGCTGCCTGTGGTTCAAGAAAAGAAGCAGCAGTGTAAAATCCAAACCCGTGTAAAGCTTCTTAGTAAATTTGCATAAGGAATGGAATGCATGGGTATAGCTGCTAGTGTAAAAACAAAAACAAAAACATTTCTGGGGGCTGAGGCTCCAGTTTGAGGTGTAGGGATTTATCTTAATAGATCAGAAACATGAAATTTTATAACAGCTACAAAGAATTATGAAGAATGCAGATTAGATAGGTGATTCTTCTAATATATATATATATATATATATATATATATATATATATATATACCCCAATGTGATATAGGGTATATATGATGTAACATATACAAGCTGACCTATATTTAAACCTAAAATGACACATATTAGAAGTTTTGTACGATTTGCGAGGGCGAGAATCTTATGAGCAAGAGGCAAACCCAGAGAAGAGACATCAGAACGAAGTCATAGGAGGTGAAAGGCTTAGAGACAAAAAGATTATTTAGACAACAGAGAAGCTTGAGAAGAGAAAGGGAGAAAGTGTCCATATAAAAAAAAGTGTTGAAAAGTATGAATATACAAGAAGAAGATGCTGTAAACCTCTGCTCTATCACTCATTAGTCATATGGCCTCAGCCATATTCTTTGTACCTCAATTTTCCCATCTGGAAATGGAAACAGTAATGACATCCACCCCATAGGGCATTTATGAGGCTCAGACCTCAAAGGTCCATGTGAGAGGTCTAGGACCACATTGCTTGTGGTAAGCAACATTCAGGGAGGTTTGCAGTGCGTGCAGGCTGTATCTCTGACTGAAGCTGGCAGGGAGAGAAATAAACACATCATGAAAGTGTTAGACCAGGTGTCAGAATCCCTCAAGGCCAGGTTTGCATAAAAGATTTACGTAGAGAACATGTGACATATCCTTGCGAGATGGGGTCGTTCCAGTGCGTTTAGACTTGAAGGCAAGAAGGTAGACTAATTCTCCCCACACCACTCCCCCGCCAAATGACCTTTCAAGTTCTCCTTCAGCCTTTACTTCCATAAAACATATAATTGCCCTTTCTGGCAGTTCCTCGAAAAGTGCTTTTCCCAACCCTTCTGGGCTGCCTTGGACGGAAAGTGCCCCGGGTTCTCAGAGACTTAACACCCCGCCTCGTGAACATGAGCGAGATTATTGTCTCCCAGCAGCTCTTTTCACATGTGATAAGCTTGGCAAGCTGCCCTGCGAAGTGTCAAGCCCTGAATGTTTTTGTTTTTGCCCTGGTGGTCCTGAGGAGTTACTGGAATCCTTCTGGGGATCTGTTTTGTATCAAACTGTTGGCCGATGGTGACGTTGAGAAGAAGCAGGTAGAGACAGAGAGGGGGCTCTGGACTGCATCGCGTTTCATGCTGATAGCAGACTCCCTGTCTGCCCTCGCTGCCTCCAAGCTGCCTGCAGTCTCTGCTTCCTTCGCTCCGTGCTTCTCAGTGTTACAGGCGATCTTTTGTGTGTGTGTCTCCCCCGCCGCCCTTTCCCTCCTCAGAGAGGCTTGTCAGAACGCCTTATCTGCTGACGACGAAAGGAATTTCTCCTGCGCGGGCGGGACCCCGCTAATGCAACCCTGGCCAGCACGCCAGGTCACCAAGTGAAGGGAGCCCCCAAAGGCAAAGTGCAGGGGAAATGTCAGGACGGCTGTGGTGCCAGGAAGTGCCGTCAGCAGGCATTTTCCTGCAAGCAGAGCGGGAGGCGAGGCTGAGAGAATCAGTCGTGGGTGAGTTTACTCTGATGGGAGATGCCACACCAGCTAACATTGACTTTGGCAGTCACAGCATTCATTCCACATGGAGCTTTGAAAGCATGTGTTTAGGAGCCTGGCGGCATTTTAGAGCCAAATGAGAATCACTGCTGCTGCTTCTTCATACAGGATTTTTTTTCCCCATTATTTGAACTGAGATTGATTTTCTTAATCTCCTCCAAACCTCAACCATCTGAAAAAAAAAAAAGTGAAAGTCCCTCAGTCATGTCCACCTCTTTGCGACCCCATCGACTAAACAGTCCTTAGAATTCTCCAAGCCAGAACACTGGAGTGGGTAGCTGTTCCCTTCTCCAGGAGATCTTACCAACCTAGGGATCGAACCCAGGTCTCTTGCATGGCAGGCAGATTCTTTTCCAGCTGAGCCACCAGGGAAGCCCCAACCATCTGAAACTTTTTCCAATTACCAAAAACAAAGGACATGGGCTGTTATATCCATTAACATAAACACTCGATGATGCCCAGTTAGGAAGCTCTCACAAGGGCCTGTAAGGGGCGAGGACTCATTTAATATACAGCGAGTGACTGGATCCTCCTTTTTCTGGGGCGCTCTGGTGTAAATGGCACCATCGCCAACACAAATCTTGCAAAGCAAACTATGGAAGAAAGAGAGAGAAGGAGGGAGGGAGGGAGGGAGGGAGGAAAGAGTCACATAATGTTTATGCTGAATGTGAAGTCGGGGTTGGAGAGGGGAGATGTAAGCGCCAGAGGTCTGGGATGGGTGGTCATTTAGTAATTCTGCTGAGATGTCCATTATGCCTGTGACCTTCCAGTGACGACTAAGACCACACAAGTTAAGGATGTGCAAGAACAGACCCTTCTAAACACACCACAGTCTGGGAGAAAAACTGCTTGGTGTGCAATATTAGAGCATAGGGCCTAAAGTCAAGAAAGTTAGGTTTAAGTCCCAACACAGTTTCTTGCTCTGCGACCAGCTTCACTGAATCATTTGAGCCTCCATATCCTCATCTGCAAAATGTATCTAGGAATAGTAGCTAATTTACTTTGTAAAGAGGGGCTATACAACTTTTTCTTTTAACTTTAAAGTTGTTCAACCCAATCTCTTATTTTATGGAAGGACTTTAGCACACATATTCTTGATTCAAAAAAGTTTATTAATTTATTTGAAAAAGGCTGTTTAATAAATCAAACTTCTGGAAGACATAATCCTTACCAATTTTCATTTTAAGAAATAGAAAATTCTTTGCAAGAATTTTACTTGTTTAGAAAGAGTTGCTCTTCTAAAGCCAGTCATTTTTAGTCTCTTGATGTGTTGTCAACCAAACAGAGTGGAGGAAATATAATTGTATTTGAATGGCATAATAGTCTCATTGTGTGATTAGGAATTTAGTAAGTGAGAGGCAGTCTAACAGGCATCTTAGCCTAAATTAAAGTCCATCTATCTCTGTTCATTACACTCAGAATTGTACCCTTTTGGGGAGTGGGGTGGGGGGGGTGGTGACGAAAAGACAGGATTCTAGGCTTGTGCTCCCTTCCACGTCCCATACGTTTAAATCTGACCCTGCATTCGTTAGCAGACTTTGGAGTCACCAGTTTCTTTGTCTCACTAATTCTAAACTCACAGTCTCAGGATTCATCTTACTTAAGAAAGAAAGCATCTTTCTGATGACCAAGTTCTAAATTTCTTTTTGCTCTTTTCTGTCAACTCTCTCCCTAAAGTCCTGATGCTGGCCCCGGTCCTTTGATTATTATCTTCTGGGATGCTATAAAGACATTTCATCTTGCATCTTTGCCGGTGATGATCTATTTCAATTCAACTTTTAGCAGCTTTGGGGGCTTTTTCTGCTTCTTAGTCTCCTGACCATGCCTGCTTCACTGAGACAAATGCAGTTGTAATGCCGGGACTGGCCAGCTCTGCTTTGTCCTGGTTCACTCTTACAATTAACGTGCTGATAGCCAAAATGCTCCAGACGTGACACGTGACAACGGTAGTCTACTCAATGGTAAATAATCCATAGTCAATGGAGGTGTACTGAAGAAGACAGATTTTCTCAGAAGCATAGAGTCGCATAATGTTTATGCTGAAACAGATCTTACAGATCTCTTCCAACCATCTCATTTTACAGACAAGGAAACTGAACTCTAAAGAGAGGAAGAGTCTGGCAGAGGTTGTAGATAAGAGTTATTTATGCCCTTTAAAAGTAAATTTGGTACTTAAGCCACTAATTTGAGAAAAAACAGATTTTTTACAGGGAAATGAACAGAGGGGAATAAAAAATTGGAACCCATATGGCTGAGAAGGAAGTGGAAAATCTTTGTGTGTGTGGTGGGAGGAAAGCACAGGAATGTTTAAAAAGGAAATTCATCAGAAAACTGTTAAGAAGGTAAGAATGAAAGCTAAAGGGTTTTATAGATTAACTGGGGCAGGAACTGAAAGGAACAATTTTAGAAATTGTGTTGGCTGAACACCTTGTAAAGCCAACGATGGAAAGGATATTTTTAGGGGTAAGGAAAAGAATGATCTAGAGAAAAGCTCAGGGTGTTAAGGATGGCTTAAAAGAATAATTTGGGTGAAATCTTGGAAATGGCTGCTCTTTCCTTAAGGGAATTAGAGGTAGCAGAGATACAGCTTAGCTTGGTGCAGAAATAGTGTGGGAATAGGCTGTAATCAGACTTCTTTAAACAAGGCAGAGATAACTAGGCATGGTTTGCAGATCTGTAACAATGTGAAACCCAAGCTTTCACATTCTCAGATTAAGGTAAATCTGACATCTTAAATGGCTGGCTGAGTGTGAGATTTTGATGACCACACTTTTTTTGTGTAGACTGTGTTTTTTCACTCTTTGAAGTTGTTGGAGTTTGTTATTCAGTCACTAGATAAGTCTTGTCCGACTCTTTACCACCCATGGACTGTAGCATGCCAGGCTCCCCTATCTTCCACTATCTCCTGGAATTTGCTCAAATTCAAGTCCATTAAGTCCATGATGCTATCAAACCATCTCATCCTCTCTTCTCCTTTTACTTTGAATCTTTCCCAGCAGTAGGGTCTCTTCCAGTGAGTCAGCTCTTTGCATCAGATGGCCAAAGTATTTAAGCCTTCCAATGATTAATCAAACTTTATCTGCTTTAGGGTTGGCTGGTTTGATGATTGGATCTCCTTGCAGTCCAAAGGACTCTCAAGTGTCTTCTCTAACGCCACAGTTTGAAACGCATCAATTCTTCGGCCCTTAGCCTTCCTTATGGTCCAACTCTCACATCCATACATGACTACTGAAAAAACCATAGCTTTGACTATAGGCACCTTTGTTGGCAAAGTGATGTCTCTGCTTTTTAATATGCTGCCTAGGTTGATCATAGTTTTCCTTCCAAGGAGCAAGCATCTTTTAATTTTATGGCTGCAGTCACCAACCACAGTGATTTTGAAGCCCAAGAAAATAAAATCTGTCACGGCTTCTACTTTTTCCCTTTCTATTTGCCATGAAGTGATGGGACCAGATGCCATGATCTTAGTTTTTCAAATGTTTATTTTTAAGCCAGCTTTTTCACTATCATCTTTCACCCTCATCAAGAGGCACTTAGTTTCTCTCCACTTTCTGCCATTAGAGTGGTATCATCTGCATATCTGAAGTTGTTGATGTTTCTCCCGGCAATCTTGATTTCAGCTTGTGATTTACCCAGCCCAGCATTTCTCATGATGTGATCTGCATGTAAGTTACATAAGCAAGGTTGTTGGAGTTTACTCAGTAGCAAATATGACAACAATAAAGAATCATTTGAGTGTTTACTATAAGTGAAAACAACGTCAACAATTGGGGGTCTATATTTGCTTTTAATAATGCCAGTACCAAGGAACCATGGTAGGCGACTTCAAGGTTATGTTGACAAGGCTGATGCTTCACCTGCTTCGGAGATGTATGTACTTTGGGGGAAAGAATGTACAGAAATCACCTACGCTCCTTATTGAGCATAGGAGACCACAGAGTGTCCAAATATTAGTAAGTAAAATCGGGTGAGTTTACTGCTGCCTCTGAGTACCAAATAGCATCTTAGACTGCAGAGCTGCTCTCTACCTCAACATGGAAGCTCTGGGGACTTTTGGATAAAGGAGGATCACCATGAAGGTGAGGCTGCTAATTTAGTCCTCGGGCATCATTTGTTTAAAAAAAAAAATAGAAATAAAAAAAACTAATAGGTAAGATGATATCACAACAAATTATAGACAGAAGGAGCAATTTTTAGAAAGAGGAATTTCATCCATAATAACTATGTTGAAATCTCCACAAAACAGTCAGCAAAACAAGGGAAAAGATAGGCTAGAGATATGAAGATGAATTATTCAGATTTACCAAGTGTCACTCAAGCTGTTCTGTTTTGAAGATTCTCTCATTAATTTATTCACTTAGTTAATCATTAAACATCTACAAGGTGTTTGACAGGACAAAATAGCAGGACAATGTGTTTAGCCTCAAGAAAACTAAACCTCTGGTAGCAAAAACTCTTTGCACATAAATATCTATGGTGTAATACATGTTGTGGTGAGGTTGTAATCGACATAGAGAAGAGGAAATAAGGTGAGAGCCATCCCACAAGGAGGTGACTTTTAAAGTAGAACTTAATGGAGAGAGGAATATTTGCAAGTCAAGAGAGGAAAGACATTCCAAATAGGTCCGCATACAAACTCATAAAGATATGAGTGTATTTCCAACTCACATATACATGAGAACGTAAGACAACAGAGGTGCCAAGAGAAATTGATGGGGATAGTGTTAATACATGCTGTTAAGAAATAGAATATCCCATGGAAAAAAATAAAACTTAACCCCTATGCACTGTACAGAAGAAAGTAAATTTCTGATGGATAAAAGTTGAAAAGTTTAGAAGTGTTTTTAAATATGTTTATAACCTGAGACAGAATAAAATATTAATGCACACACTATTGAACAAAGCGTAAAGCTGATTACATTCAGACTTAAACCGGTGTTACACAAAAACCACCATAAACAGTGTTTCTCCACAGGTGCTCCACGGTGGGAGAACGCTTTTGCAAATTATATGATAAAACAAGTTACTGTCACAAAATTTTAAAGATACTTACAAAGGAGAAAACCACACATACACACACACACACACACACACATACACACACACTCCTCAATGGAAAAATAAGTAGCAGGTATAAGTAAGCAATTCACAGAAAAGGGCAAAAATTGTCCTATAAACATATGAAAGTCTGCCTAGCCTCCCTCATAATCTGGGAAAAACACAATTAGATATAGTTTCAGACTTGTTTGGAAAAGCATGAAATGTTTGATAGCAGATGTAAGCACGAGCACAGAACAGTGGAATTCTCATACCCTGGGATGGAGTTAAAGATTATTTGGGGAACAACCTGGCAATGTATACCAAAACTGAAGATATGTATCTCTTTTACCTCATCGACTTCACACCTCAGTACGTAACACAGCAAGCTCTAGTGGCTATGCCTAAGGAGATGTGCAAAGAATGCAGATCACAGCCTTTTTGGTTCAAGTGAAAAGCTAAGACAAACAAACAAAAAGTAAAACATAAGTGTTCATTAACAACGGAAAGAGTGTGCCATCCTCAATTATTCATATGAAACTCAAGAGCCATCCAAATGGAAACTTTTTCAAAAACCATGATATTTGCAACAGTCCTGAAATCAGTAGAGAGCATTAGTCAGCCTACCACAGTGCCTGGGTTCCAAAGAAGAGCTCCCTGAGAGAGTCAGGTGGATTCTGCAGTACCTCTCACAACAGAAAAAGCATGGAGCGTCGCGTCCCCCACACCACTGTTGATCTGTGCAGTCAAAATGCCCATGTAGCTTCAAAAGGAGGGAAAATAGACTTCACATCTTGATGAGGGCATGCAAGATTCTGGAATCAGATTTGGGAACAGAAATACTGCTTTGAACACTTTCGTAAAATGCAACCTTCCACAAATAGGGTCGTAGATGAAAACACTGGCTCTAGTGTCCAAACGCCTGTGGCAAAATCCTGGCTTCTGCTCAGGAGGAACATAGCATGTCCTTAAAAAACAAATACTTTGCCAATGTCAAGTTTGTTTCATTTGTAAAGAGAGCAGCAGTTGTATGATCCCAGAGGGTAGTTTGGGGGTTAAACAACCTATTATAGATAACCTATGCAGAATACTTAGCATGCTGCCTAGCTCATACAAGAACTCAAAAAATGTAACTGCCAACTGGCTGTAAGAATTTAGAGAAGTTTCTCAACCACTTAGAAACTCAGTTTCTTCATATGCAAAACAGTGATGAGAGTACTTACTTCTCAGGATTGTTTTGGAGATTAAATAAGTTTAAGTATGGTTAATAGGTAGTAAGAAATATTACACATATATCATAATTATTTACATTTACACTTAGAATTGGACTTCCCTGGTGGCTCAGACGGTAAAGCGCCTGCCTACCATGTGGGAGACCTGGGTTCGATTCCTGGGTCGGGAAGATCTCCTGGAGAAGGAAACAGCAACCCACTCCAGTACTCTTGCCTGGAAAATCCCATGGACAGAGGAGCCTGGTAGGCTACAGTCCATGGGGTCGCAAAGAGTCAGACACAACTGCGCGGCTTCACTCACACTTAGAATTACATATATTACTGTGTGTTAGTCACTCAGTTGTGTCTGTCTGTTTGTAACCCTGTGGACTGTAGCCCACCAGGCTCTTCTCTCCATGGAATTATCCAGGCAAGAATACTGGAGTGAGTAGCCAGTCCCTTCTCCAGGGGATCTTCCTGACTCCGGATCCAGCCCAGGTCTCCTGCATTGCAGGTGGATACTTTACCATCTGAGCCACCAGGGAAGTCATTTAACTATACAAATAATTATAATAATTGAGTATAATAGATTTTAACAAATCAGTCCCCTGAGAAAACAACCTCACATTACAAAAATAGGGAATTCAAACTAATAGACCATGTGTGTGGAGCAATGAAGAACTTCAAACTTATTAAATTTAAGTGTTTAGTTAGTTTTTCCAATATGCACCACAATGGAAATGATCAACTAAAATAATATTGCAATGTAGCAGGATAAACAAACGTGTGCTCTGATTCCTCATAAAGGACACCGGGGGCTGCTGGATATGATCTGAACAGCAATACTGGTAAAGCAATGGAGCCACAAAGAAAAGAAGAAAAATGGTCACTCTGAGGCTTTGATGATCTTTATCCAGTCCAGGCTGTAAAGAACTCCGAGAAATTGTCTAAACTCTGAACCCAGCCAAGACTGCTTGGAGCAATGCCTTAATTACATTCTGATTAGAATGACACTGCCTAGAAACAGACTCCAAATTAAGTGATTTTTGTTCTGCACGGCCTTCTAGTACGGCTATCTATGATGCATATAAGCACGTGAAATAAAAGATGCACGGCCGTTGAAATTTCTAAAATGCCTCTTCAGGGCACGGTGGTGTCACCAGCAAATCCGCTTCCCATCAGGTCAGCTTCATGGGCGTGTAACCGTGGTCCACAGAAGGATGGGGCTGGGACCCGTGTTCAACAGTCACTGCCTTGGAATTACTGAGCGTTTCATCTTTGCATCTTAGTTTGTAGGTGGAGTCTGGTGGGACCATGGCAGCTGGGGTGGTGCCGTGTGCTGAGAGTCTCAGCTGACACCTGGTGCGGCCTCCTGGAGCCTCTCCACCTCCCAGGTAGGGGCTCTTGGCAGCCCCATCCCCACTCTCTGGGCCTTGAGTCCGCCATACGTCACCTTCCTGCCCTGCTACCATCGCCACCTTCAACTAGTGGCAGGGTCGAGTATGTGGAGGAAGGCCTAGGCTCTACCAGCGCCCTCCACCCTTGGGAGGGCCCGGGATGTGATGGGGAAGTTTGGGATTAGGCGTGTCTGCAGCTCGCTAGCCTGAGGGCAGGGTGTCATGTGACAAGTGACGGGTTGCAGGGACAAGGGCTCTCTTATCCGTTTCTGGTCACTGTACCCAGCGTGTCCTTCCGTGGAGGTTGGAGTCCCTTAGGATCACCTGTCTCCCGTGGCTGGGGAGCTAGCAGGGAAGAGGGAGATTGATACACTGGTCTGGTGGCTCAGACTGAGACCTCAGCTGCCTGTGAAGATCTGCACTGACCCTGTTTTTCATTCAACTGCTCAAGGGAGTTTAACTAAACATTAGAAATTTAATGAAAACACCGTCCAGACAGTGATCTTGGTAGAAAAGAAAAAAAAAAAAATAGTACTTCTAGCAGCACTTTTTCCCCTAAATTTTGACCAAAAAGCCCCAAACTTCTGTCTTGCATCGGGCCCGGCAAACTCTAGCCATTCCTACTTCCGTTAGATGACAGACTTTGCTGAGCAGTGGTGGGACTGAGGAACACAACAGGGGAGGCTTGCTCTCCCTACTTCAGAGGAGGCGTTTTGCTGGTCGGAATGATAACAATTTCTGAAGTAAATCAAATATGACTTCAATAATGATCTCCATCAGCTTTCTCAAAAAAGTCCTTTTGATGGCTGTTGGTCGATGGTTTTCAATTAAATTTCCATTCTGATTCGTTTCTGTGATTGGTTCTTGGCACTTTGAAAGCAGACATGTAATTAGTTATAACTCCATTGTGATTTTTTGGATGTTTAAGAGTGCTGCTTACTTTTGACTGTTTATCTTTATGTTTTCTCCTCTTTGGTACCTCTTGTTTATCTTGTGGCAGCATTGATAATGATAGTCCAGCTCATATGTAGGTGAAGCAGTTAAATTTGTAGAATTCCACAAAGTAACCCAACATCTGCCCCTCCCCCAAAATATTCTACTATACCTCCATTAAGGGCCTGAGTCTTTGATTACAGAGTGGCCCCTGGTTATCATAAATGGTCTCCTCCTTTATGACTTCAAAGGATAGAGTGCCACATGAGTTGCTTTCTACAGGATTTTCATCTCAAAAACCTATGACTCAGCTGAGTTGTAATGAAATTTCCCTAAAAGGAATTTTCTCCCAGATGTATTTTTTTTCCCTCAGATTGAATTTCTGCAGTTAATAAATATCATGAGATTTTAAATACCATGATATTAAATACCTTCCACTTGTATTTCTGGTTCTTAAAAAATCTTAGCAAAGTTTGCTTATTAAAGTAACTTTGTTTTTGTCTTCTTTCTTTCTTTACCATATTAGCCATAGGCTTTAATGAAGGGGTTACAGGGGAATCATATATTTGAACTAAACATGCTGGAAAACTTTATTTTTAAACTGCAGATTTTATTTTCTTTAACCAGTCAGTGGTTGCAATGGAAAAGTTAGTAACCTGCTGAAATAGAAGAGGAAGAGCAAGCTGACAGGATTTGCTGATAGATTAAACAAGAGGGATAAGAAAAACAAAGGGATATAAGGAGGATTCATAGGTATTAGGCCTGAGCAGCTTGAGCTGATAATGGTGCCATTCCCCTGGGTGGAGAAAACTGGTAGGAGCTGGTTTGGTGTAGGGCTCTGCTTCAGACATGGTGAGCTTGAGATGTCCTTTAATACTAAGTGGAGAAGTCAAAGATGCAAGTCTGAATCAAAGTGAAGATCACATGTAATACATAAATATGGAGCTAACAGCCCTTAGGTTTTATGCAAAGTCCTAAATGCTGATGGGATTACCTGAAGTCCTTGCTCTTGAAGGAAACAGAAGTTCTGGGCTTGTGTTCTGAGGCATCTTAAAATCTCATAGGAGAATGAGCAAAGGTGACTACAAAGAGTTCTCTGAGAAGTTGGATGAAAACAAAGAGTCTGCTGGGTCACCCAAGCCAACCGAAGAAGGTATATCAATGTGTCAAATCTGAGGAGGAGCCAAGAAAGCTGAGGGAAGAAATGGCACCATGGCATGAGCTGTATGGCCGTCAGGTGGCTCAGATGGCCAAGTATCTGCCTGCACTGCGGGAGGCCTGGCTTCCATCCCTGGGTCAGGAAGATCCCCTGGAGAAGGGCAGGGCCACCCACTCCAGTATTCTTGCCTGGAGAATCCCAGGGACAGAGGTGGGCTACAGTCCATGGGGTCGCAAAGAGTCAGACACATCTGAGTGACTGACACTTTACTTTTTTTTAGAAAAGAAACTTAACTGGAAAATTTGAGAAGAATATATACACAACTCTTTCAAAAAGTTTTTCTGTTAAGGGAACAAAAATGTTAATGCTAACAGGCATTGAATTCAATTGTGTTAGCTATTACACACACAAATAAAAGTAGGTTTTACAGACTGAATTGTGTTCCCCCAGATTCATATGTTGAAGTCCGAAGCCCCAGTATGAGTGTATTTGGAAACATAATCTTCTAAGGAGGTAATTCAGATTAAGTGAGGTCACAAGAGCAAAGCTCTTATTCTATAAGAATGGTGTCCTTGTCCTTGAGAATTCTCTCCCTATGTGTACACATGCAGGATAGGCTGTGAAGACACAGTGAGAAGGAAAGAATTCTGCAAGCCAGGAAGAGGGGGTTCATCAGAAGTCAACCCTGATGGCACTTTGGACTTGGACTTGTAGCTTCCAGAACTGTAAGAAAAAGAATGTCTGTTGTTTATTCCCCCCAGTCTGCAGTATCTTATTATGGCAGACAAAACTAATATAGTAGCTTACACAGTATACTTATAAAGTCTTGTTTAAAATTATTTTTTACTGGTTTCATATCCAAAATATTTTTCACTTTTATGCTGATCAGTTTCAACCAACTCATCCTCTAGATCACCCCCTATTTCCACAAATGTACTAACATTTAGCCATTTAGTCAGGTCAACATTTTCAGAGCCATCCTTGGTTCAGTTCAGTTCAGTTCAGTCGCTCAGTCGTGTCTGACTCTTTGCGACCCCATACTCTCTCTTATAAACCACATGAAATCCATTTAAAAAATCACACTAGTTCTACCTTCTAAATGTATTCCAAATTTAACCACTGCTTTTCTCCTTCACTTTCATTTCTTTAGGTTTAGCTATGATTACCTGTCAGCTATAAAACCCTTTTAACTAGTGCCCCATATTCCACTTAAGCACCACTGATGTCTGTTCTCCTGTAGGAACCCAAATATTTCATCTAAAATATGAACCAAGTCTTGCCTTACCTCTGCTCTCAACATTTAAGTGGTTTTCCCTTTTCACAGAATAAAATCCAAAGTTCTTTTCATAGCCACAAGTCTGCCATAATCTGCCCCTTGGCTATTTCTCTGTATCAGGTAAATATTTTTATATGACAAACAACCTGAAAACTCAATAGCTTAAAATAATACTTATTATCACTTAAATGTCTGTGGCTTGGCTAAGAGTTAACCAGTCCAGGCTGGGCTTAACTGGAGCTGCTTCACTAAATGACTCTGCTCCTGTATTTACTAGAAGGTCAGCCCAAGCTACTCATCTCACCGCACTAACAGATGTGCAGAAGGAAAAAACAAGCAAAGACTCATAAGGCTTAGATTCAGAACTGGTGTATTGTCACTTCTACTTTGTTCTATTGACCAAAAGCAAGTCATATGGCTAAATGCAAAAATCTCTTTAGAGGAAGAAATTGCAATACCACACAGCACAAGATATGCATATAAGAAGGGATAAGGATTGTGTTAGATAACACCATCTACCACACACTCCGATCCATTTTCCTGGCTTGCTTTCTTTCGCTCACTTGACTTCAAGGCTCACATTTTCCAATCAAGCTACCATCTCAAGGCCTTTGAACTTGTGCTTCCTTCTGCTTGGGATACTCTTTGTGTAGATTATCATATGACTTTTGCTGTTTCAGCTTCCCAGATAGCGCTAATGGTAAAGAATCCACCTGCCAATGCAGGAGATGCAAGAGATGCAGGCTCAATCCCTGGGTTGGGAAGATGCCTTGGAGAAGGAAATGGCAACGCACTCCAGAATTCTTTCCTGGAAAATTCCATGGACAGAGGAGTCTGGCGGGCTGTAGTCCATGGGGCCTCAGAGAATCAGTTATGACTCAGTGAGATCTTAAATTTCTTCTTTTAATTCAGATCTCTGCCAAAATATAATACTCTCAAAGTTTCCCATGACTAGGAGTTAGCAAATTATGACCCAATTCTTGCCCACTGTCTCTTTTTATAATTAAGTTTTATTGGAACACAGTCATGCCCAATCATTGATTTATTATCAATGACTGGTTACACACCGTAATGGCAGAGTTCAGTAGTTAGTTTGTCTCAGAAACTATGCTAGAAATCTTAAAAATATACTTATTATCTTGCCTTTTCTAGAAAAAGTTTGCCAAATCCCTGCTCTGTCCCATTTAGCTTGCTTTATTTTTCTTCTTGTTAATTATTATATAATTTAACTTATATTTATTTACCTGTTTATGATTGAACTCCTTCACTAGTGTATAAGCTTTGCTGGGAAGAATTTTGTCATAGTTACTGCTGTATTGATAGTTCTAGAATTGTACCACATAGTCAGACCCATATTCTCATCTCCTTTAAGTCTTTGTGTTAATGCACTTCCCAGAAAGGTCTCTCTTGACAATCACACCACCCCTAGGCCCTCTTCCTCTGCCCTATACATTGTCTTTATTTTACAGAACTTAATTACCTTCTTATATATTGCCTCACTTTACTGCTAATGTCTGACTTCTCAGGAAAATGCTAACTTCCTAGGGACAGAAATCTGTATCTGAAATACTTCCTTGATTCAAAGCCAGGCATATAAGAACTGCTTAACCCATATCTGTTGAATAATTGAGCAAATGAAGATAACTTCTTAGGAATCAAGTTAAAATTTTTAAATTTCAGAGAATAAAATGGTAGGAAAATAAAACGGTGATTTTCTTCAGAGGTTAGGAGGATTCTTGAGAAAAACCTCTAAATGAGACTCAAGTAAGTCCTCCAGCCCTCCTATGTAATGAGGCTTCTTTGTCATAGAACATATGAGCCTAACGGCACGTGGATCTGACTTAAGTTGTTAGGACCCTTTCTGAAAGGCACGCTGCCCATCACCATCAGCGAGAATGGAAAACACCACCAGATACCCGTGTTTAAAGCCCCTCTATTTAGATAACCTGCTTACTTTGCTGTTTAGTCACTAAATTGTGTCCAACTCTTTGTGACCCCATGGACTGTAGCCTGCCAGGCTCTCTGTTCATGGGATTTCCCAGGCAAGAATAATGGAGTGGGTTGCCATTTCCTTCTCCAGGGGATCTTCCCTAGCCAGGGGTCGAACCCATATCTCCTGCATTGGCAGATGGATTCTTTATCACTGAGCTGCCAGGGGAGCCCACCCTGCTTACTAGCTCTCCTTAGTTGGCATATTTCAGAGAAGAATAAACTTCCTTTTGTACTTCAAGGTAGAGGAAAATTGTAATAGAATTTCACCCAAGATTTATGTCTCCAGGGAAATAATAACAAAACCGGGGGCGGTCAGAATACTCCTCTGCCCTTGTTAAAATATTGGACACCCATGAGAACAACTTTTCGGCATTTTCTATGGTCTCGTTCCTCACTCTTAGAGTGAGCAAAGCTAGCTGTGGAGTGAGGATCATTCAGAAAATGAAGATTTTTGCCTTCAGGAGAATGGAAGCAGTTCAGGTAATACCTACGTTTACGGAGATGAGTTGGAGTGAAAGGAGGGTTGTCATTCATTTGCAGAGGCTTCAGTTGGGGGGAATATCGAGGAGTAGCTGCCTTGTGTCCAGATGCCTAGTAGATTCAGCCCATTTCCCAAAGGTGAAAGAAAGAAGAGGAGATGGAAAGGCTTGGGTCACACAGTCTGGTGGAGTAACTAGCCACTTGGTGAGCAAATTATTGACAGTGTTTTTATCATTCCTGCTTTAGCAGATGCATCTCATACTCTGCCGTATCCATTTGCCCTTAATGCTTCGAGGTGCAGCAACACAGCTTCTAATTGCAGGACCTGAACGTTATGACCAACCTAAACAGCATATTAAAAAGCAGAGACATTATTTTGACAACAAAGGTCTGTCTAGTCAAGGCTGTGGTTTTTCCAGTAGTCATGAATGGATGTGAGAGTTGGACTATAAAGAAAGCTGAGCGCTGAAGAATTGATGCTTTTGAACTGTGGTGTTGGAGAAGACTCTTGAGAGCCCCTTGGACTGCAAGGAGATCCAACCAGTCCATCCTAAAGGAAATCAGTCCTTAATATTCATTGGAAGGACTGATGTTGAAGCTGAAACTCCAATAGTTTGGCCACCTGATGCGGAGAGCTGACTCATTTGAAAAGACCCTGATGCTGGGAAAGATTGAGGGCAGGAGGAAAAGGGGACGATAGAGGATGAGATGATTGGATGGCATCACCGACTCAATGGACATGGGTTTGGGTGGACTCCGGGAGTTGGTGATGGACAGGGAGGCCTGGTGTGCTGCAGTTCATGGGGTCGCAAAGAGTCAGACACGACTGAGCAACTGAAATGAACTGAACTGAACTGATCTTCGTTGCCTGACATGTTTCGCCTGCTACAAGAATCTGCTTGGCCACTGGCACAGACCAGAAGTGGATGGGAATTAAATCCGCAGGAGCAACCCTTAAGCAATTACTGACAAAAGCTGGTTCGTAAATACCCTAACTCCCTCACCTCCCCACCCCCACCCCAGTAGGTTAACACCAGGGCTGTGTATTTAACAAGGACCTCCAGAGTGTTCCCAGTGAGATCAAGCCACAGTCCCTGCTTTGGTGACATTTATTGGCTGTCTTCACTTCCCTGTCTTACCTCATCGGCACCCACCCACTCAAGGCCCAGATAAACTGCTTGTTCTCAAGTTATGGTGTCAAGGTCTGCTTCTAGGCAAAACCTCAACTCAGAAACATGCCTTTCCAATTCATACTTAATGTTAATTCCCTAGCCAACCTTAAATGTGATGATCTTTGGTTTCAGATATTGGGGGAATGTGTTTACCTTAAAAGCTACATCTTATCCTTCAGTAGTAAACCTTTAGGAAAATTTAGTATTAATCTTTTAGTAGCTTTCTTATTATTGTTACCAGTGAACATGCTGTGGCAACCTGAAAGAACTAACAAAATGTTTATAAGTTCATTGATTTTAGATTTTTATACAATAAAATATTTTGAGATCTGATAGTCCTTTTATAAAACCCAAGGCCTTTGTTTCATACATGGAAACATTTTAGATGGTACAAAGTTTGCGAAGAGACTTACCAAAGGTTTCACTGCTATTTGGCTTTACAGGTGAACCACAGGTTAAATTCAGATCTTCCTATAGAATTAACTAGTATAATGCCTAGGCAAGTGCTCTGTGCTCATCCTTCTCTTCTAGGGTTTTCCAGTTGTGCCTGTTTTGACTATCTTGTAAAGCATGTATTTCTGCTTGGTTTGGGAGAGGGAAGTCTGTCTTTATTTCTGTCCTCCTTACAAACAGGCGAGTACTAGCTGCTTAATACAAAGCAGGCCTCTTTTTTGCAATTTCTGTTTACCTAAATACCCAGGGTTGTTCCTTTCAGGAAAGAGGAAATGTCCTTATTTTCTCTCTCTGCCAATTTCTGCAGCCACCAGCTGCAGAAGCAGTCATCCTCGTGTTGTAGCAGAATTAATAATTTGCCTCCTGGGACTCATGAGAGACTCCTCTTGCCACCTAGATCAGTGCATATGGCTGATGCACTTGCATATTCTTGCTCCATCCTTGCATTAGGCTCAGTTGTTAGACCTCTCCAGAGACAATAAAGCCCACCCACCCATGGGCCTGGACCCTGTGGCAGCTCTCATCCAGAAGTATAGGTGTAGATGTGTCCATGTGCTGCCAACGGAAGGCCCAGGCAGCTGCTGTGGCCTCATCCGGAAGAACCCCAGGCTGCCCGGCCTCCTGTATTGGGCGGAGTCAGACTCCATCCAGCTCGGCCTGGCCACCATCATCCCTGCCTCAGTGGGAGACTCAGGGACTTTCACACGACAGGCTGCCCTGCTGAGCTCACAGGGATTCTGGCTTCCCAGAGGGCTGGTTAACCCAATCCAGAGTACTACCGCCATGAGTTTTGAGTAAAAAGAGTTTTTTGTGGGCAGTCCTTTGAAAGAGGCATTGAGCACAAGCATTCTGCTCATTCTAGAGACAGAGCATCAAAGCAGAGAGTTTAATGATGTTCCTAGAATTAATTATGTTACCCTGAGTAGATTTGAAAAATATAAAATCTAACCTCTTAATTTCATTTTACCTGGAGTCTTTTTTTTTTTTTTTACTACTATGTCCTTTTTTGTTTGTTTTTTACCCAAGTTTATTTATAGGGAGATGTATAATGGTTTATTTCTTCCTAAAGAATAATTCATTCAGGGCAGTAGATGCTGCATACATCTGCGAGGTTTTTAAGTATCTCATGCATTATGTGGCCCAAATGGCTACATTAGAAAAAAAAAATCCCAATTAGTGAAATTTAAATATGGAATTTCTTTGAATTGCATTTCTCCTTTCATATGTTACAACATTCTGATCAATGGCACCGAAAAGCAAGAGGTTTCTCTTATTGCTATATATTTTTATTTTCCTCCAAATATCAATGCCACATCAACTGTTAATCTGAAAAACCTCATTTAATGTCAGCTTGCTCACAGTTATGAAAATTCAGGTAATGTATTCCTGTTACTAATTGTATTTGAGAAAGTGTTATTAATTTCATATATCAAGTTCGCAGTGGCCATCTGTTCCCTCCGAACTGCTGCTTCTCCCTCCATCTGCCCTGTTTTTCTTCTGCTAATCGGGTGGCAAGGGCTCAGATGATCGGGAAGTTTCTCTCTGACTTTTGATTTGTCACTCATCATCAAGCCAGCTGTGCATTTGTAACAGACTCCTCCGACGGGTGGTGGTGAATTTAAATCTGTCTGGTTTTCTTTCTTTTTTTTTTTTTAATAAAACTTTTTTTGTCAAAAAATGTTTAAAGGAAGCCAGATTGTATTTTCTACACTGTAAAATGTGCTTTGCTGCCACTAATTTGGCTGCATCTGCACCCTCATGAATATAGATGAAGGTACATGGCCAGGATATTATTAGGGACTGCAGCAAGCAGGGAAGAATTTTAAATGCAGCAAGATACCATAGTTTAGATTACTGAGAACATTAGGACAAACTAACAAGAAACTGCTGACATTTGCTAGCTTTAAGTTCAAGATGAGTTTTTGAATCTTAAACACAAAGATTCTTCTTTGAATATTTTTGCTGGTGTATGACTGGGCCAGGGAAAGAAAGAGGTTATGAGGAAGATTCTAGGAGGACATTTTAAAACTGGAAAGTTTTCATTTCAAATTTCTTCACCTTCTCTCCCATAAGTCAGTGTGCAGATGACTTGTTTGAGGTATCTCATAACTGAGCAGGACATTAGCTAACATCACGACTTTTAAGTAACTTGGGCATTCTGTGGGAAAGATATTCCAGACTTGGGGATGTGAAGATTAACTTAAAATACCAACTATTATTGTTTGTGATTATTTATTGTATTTTTAGTGCTCATAACAGGTTATTCATAATAAATGTTTATGAAAATCTCTTTCAACTCTTCTGATACCCACTTTTACCAAAGTCCAATAGATAACAACAGTACTCAGATGTTAACGATGATTGAAGTGTTATTTTGCCTTCAAAATGATTCAGGATAACTCGATAGAAAAAATATTCAACTTGTATTCAATAAACATGTACCACGAATGCATATTTAGGAACAGAAAGGAAATCAAACTATGGGACAATAACTGTCCTCAAGCAACCTATACTATATATAAAGCACTCTATTACATTTCCAGGTGTAGTTAGTAGTGAATAGTAAGGGAATAACTGCCAAAGAAAAACACATACAAATCTTAAGAATAAACATTTTTAATTTCATTAGCTCTAAAACAAAGCAAAGGCTTCTAATATTGATTACATGCTTAGTTAATATTTCTACATTAGAAATGAAACTTCTTCAATTTTTTTTTCCTCTTCATAGCACTTCAGTTTCAAAAAGGATTGTCACCCTTCAGTTCAGCCACTCAGACTTGTCTGATTCTTTGTGACCCCATGGACTGCAGCATGCCACGCTTCCCTGTCTATCACCAATTCCTGGAGCTTGCTCAAACTCAGGTCTATCAAGTCAGTGATGCTATCCAACTATCATATCCTCTGTTGTCCCCTTCTCCTCCTGCCTTCAGTCTTTCCCAGCATCAGGGTCTTTTCCAACGAGTCAGTTCTTCGCATCAGGTAGCCAAAGTATTGGAGCTTCAGCTTCAGGATCAGTCCTTCCAAAGAATATTCAGGACCGATTTTCTTTAGGATGGACTGATTTGATCTCCTTGCAGTCCAAGGGACTCTTAAGAGTCTTCTCCAACACCACAGTTCAAAACCATCAATTCTTTGACACTCAGCTTTCTTTATAGTCCAACTCTTATATCCATACATGACTACTGGAAAAGCCATAGCTTTGACTAGATGAAACTTTGTCAGCAAAGTAAGGTCTCTGCTTTTTAATAAGCTGTCTAGGTTGGCCATAGCTTTTCTTCCAAGAAGCAAGTGTCTTTTAATTTCATGGCTGCAGTCACCATCTGCAACGATTTTGGAGCCCAAGAAAATAAACTGTATCACTGTTTCCATTGTTTCCCCATCTATTTGCTATGAAGTGATGGGACTGGATGCCATGATCTTAGTTTTTTGAATGTTGAGTTTTAAGCCAACTTTTTCACTCTCCTCTTTCACTTTCATCAAGAGGCTCTTGCTTTTTTTTTTTTTTTTAAGGAAACTGCTCAAAATAGTACAGTTAAGAGAAAACTAGAAATTTACATTGTAAAGGACAGAGTCTATACCATAAAACTTCTTATGGGAATTCTGTCCCTGAAAAAGATATGTTGAGTCCTAATCCCCATATCTGTGAATGTGATCTTATTTGGAAATAGGGTCTTTGCATATGTTATCAAGTTAAAGCCAAATTAGGTTGGGCGGTAATCAAATGTACCTGGGGTCTTTATAAGAAGAGAAGAGACACATAGAACATGTGACAATAAAGTCAGGGACTGGATGGTGCATCTAAAGTCAAGGCCACCCAGGATTGCCAGCAGCCACCAGAAGCTAGGAAGAGGCAGAGGATTCTTTTCTAGACCCTTCCAGTCTTCTAGTTCCCCAAACTGTGCAAGAGTCCATTTCTGTTGTTGTAAGCTACCAAGTTTAGGGCAATTTGTTACCACCATTTGAGGAAAGAAATGCAGTATCATATGAAATTTAAAAAATAAAAACAAAATGACCAGTTTCTTTTTTTTTTTTAATTTTCAAAACTCATGTTTAATTTTAACATAGGGAGTCAAAATCTTTATGTTTCTCAGCATCGTGAAGTAGAGCACCCACAGACATTTTAAAATTTTCAAAATCATTCTCCTCTGAAAATATTATTTTTATCACAATAAAATAATTGTAAAATTGTCAAGTAGTTTCAAGTTCCCATAGTGACATGAGATGTAAATTACTTCAAGAAGCAATAAGAAACTAATTTTTTTGTGTTACCATAACTTATTTAACCTCTTCTGTTGTTTAAGTGATTTTTTTTTTTTTTTACTTTCCCCCACGTATTTTTACTAGGGATGCTACTACCAAGGCAGAATCTAGTTCTAATTTTTTTTACACATCTTTTGATATCCTTTATGAAAAACAACTTTGCATCTCTGTTTCTTTACTTTAGAAAGAAATGAGATGTCAATATATACCTCCTCAAAAGAATTGATTGTTTCCAGACCTGCCCAAATCTTTAAGAACAAAAAAAAAAAAAAAAAAGAAAGAAAGAAAACTTAATCTAAACATCTTCCTTGCCTCTTGTTAAGTCTGTTCCCACATCTTTCTCTTTATGCCCATCAAAAAGTCCCCAGAGACCCTGTGATAGCCTCTCCCCTTATCATCAGCTAGGTTTAGATGTTTTCCAATTCATTCAGATCAGTTTTTTAAACTATTTTTTAATTGAAGTACAGTTAATATACAATGTTATATTAGTTTCAGGTGAAGGGCAAAGTGATGGTTTTATATTCAGCTTTAGAACATAATTATATATTTTTATTCAGATTCTTTTCTGTCATAGGTTATTACAAGGTATTTAATATAGTTCCCTGTGCTAGACAGTAGGTCCTAGTTGTTTATCTGTTTTATGCATAGTAGTGTCTATATGTTCATCTTAAACTGTTGACATCAGTCCTTAGGAGTTCTATAGAGCTGTACTCCTCAACGTTGTCTAAATGTTGCTCTTTCTTTACCACCTTACTAATTAAAGTGTGGTCCTGGGACCAGAAGCATCAACATCACATGGAAACTTGTTAGAAATGACTAACAGGCCAGGCTCTCAGACCCCAGAATCAGAACAGCGTTTCTGACAGGTTCTCCATGTGAGTCCAACATACCTTTCAGTTTGAGAAACAGCTACACAACACATTATTGCTTTTCCCTGTAAATCTACAAAGCAGTATCGTACACAACCTCTTCCTAGTTTGATAACAGTTTCCTTTCCTTTAAATTATATAAACCAAAATCTAGCAACATTTAGAGAATTGGTGTATGAACAAAAAGTAGGGAAAAAGATCGCAAATCATAGATACATGCTACAGCATTTTACCATTGATGTTTTCCTAGCGTACTGTGTGGGTACCAAGACCTTGGAATATCCTTCATGATAATAATAGAATATATATTTACACAGAAGGAAAGACCAGATCCCTTTAAATGATACTTCTGTTTCCTTTCCCTAGGTAGATAATGAAGTAGATTCACTTTTCCCATGACACAGGGCTGCCTGATATTTTGCTGTGTTACATGACGTGCTTCAGCATGACTAATACATCCCAGCTGGTCTCAACAGCAGGAAAATGTGTCGTGGGGGGCGGTCGGGGGTGGGGGGGGCGTGGTGGTGGCATGGTTAGGAAGCTACGCATGTGCAAGGCAGAAGACGCTCTGTTGTGTCTATGATTAGAGTTGGGGGTGGGATGGGAAGAAGGAATGAATGAAAAGGGGGAAAATGAGGAAATCCCAGGAGATCTGGAGACTTGAAATATTTCAAGCTGTCATTTACCTTTGCAAAGTTGTGGTGGGTGACTGTGTTTACAGGCTGTGGATCTGTAAACAGCACATGTGCAAACCGTTAGCTATTGTTTTGAAAATGACAGTATGGCCAATAATTTCAATTTCAGTGTTTGAGCGTGAACCAGATGACGCTATGTTTTATTTAAAACTGGGCCTGTATCATGGAGGGTGGAAACATGTACCTCTTAAACACTTTTATATTGTGTAGTCTGCCATATGTTGCCTGCTTTCAGGTTTTTAAAGTGATGCCTACTGCCTAAAGGTAGCTTGTTTCAGGATTATAATCCGCATCTTGCTTGAGGGCAGAAATGAACCCATTAGTTTAACAGCCCACTAATGGGCTTGGTATAAACGTGTTAATTCTATTCAGTCTTCCTTAAGGGTTAGGTTGAATGGTAGTTTGACAAAAGAGAAAGAAAAGTAGAGAATCACCATGAGAAGTATGAGGCCATACAAAACATGTGGTCAATATATATTTTAAGTGGTCTCCTTCCCACCAAAAAAAAAAAAAAGCCAGTCTTGATAGCTAGATGAAGTCTAGCTTTTTTTTTTTAAATCATACATTATAAAATAAACCTCCTTTATTATGTAATTTTAGATGGAAACAAGTTTCTTGCTCCCTATGTATTTTCAATAGAGGCAAGTATGCATGCTAACATTAACTGTTACCATGTATACTTTTCTTTACTGAAAATACGGAAGTAGCAAGAAAATTGGGTATATGGGCTTCCCCCGTGGTTCAGTGGTAAATAATCTGCACGCAGTGCAGGAGCCACAGGAAACACAGGTTTGATCCCTGGGTCAGGAAGATTCCCCTGGAGGAAGGCACGGCAGCCCACTCCAGTATTCTTGCCTGCAGAATCCCCATGGACAGAGGAAACCTGGAGGGCTACAGTCCATTGGGTCACAAAGAGTGGGACACAACTGGAGCGAGTTAGCACGCAGACACATCCAGGGTGTATATTCAAGAAAGAAGTTGGATGCATATTCTAGCTGAGTAGTATTTAACTTTTGGTGAGATCTGGGCTGGCCATAAGAGATCCTTGCCATCTCAGGGCACTTTTAGAAACGCTTATCTGTTGTCAGCTGAGCAAGAACAGCACCAACTCTGAAATGACATCCCCCGGATGAAGGCTGTTCTACTGTGTGGTCCTTGAGCCTTTGGGAATGTGAGGCCACGTTCCATGTAGGGAAGATCTGGGCAGTGGGACAGAAGCGTGAGTGGGTGAAGCCCGCCCCGTGACTTGATAAAGGTCATACAACGCTCTGGTTTTTACTTAGAGAAATGTTTCTCTAATCTTCAAGAATCCAAGGCCTGAAGTCCTAGATAATTGTTGACCCTGGGCTGATTTCCCAAGTAATTCACCCCTGAAATCCAGTTCTGTCTCCCTCAGAGGAGGCAGACATTAAGCCCCTTGTGATCACTCCACCTTGCTAAGTAATCATCCAAATACTATTACCACTTAATTCGCTTAATATTAGTGTCCATGTTAAACCGATATCTTCCTTTTTTCAAAAAAAAAAAAAAATTGACAGTTTATAACAGGATTTCTTATCTGGTAATAACTATCTAGGTTTATTTGAAAAGCCCTTTCTTGTTAGCTTAAGAAATAAAACCCAGCAACGAGAGACGATTAGGCGTCCCCCCAGGCGGGGTTCAGACAGTTTCTTCTTTGTGTTTGCCTGTCTTCTTTTGTAAGATGTGACCAGCAGCCTGTCTTGGGAGGCCTGTGGGGGGAAGAGATTAAGTTCTCCTCAGCTGGCGGGCCGAGGGTGTGGCTCTTTACCATGTTGGCTAACAGATGGTGGCAGACCAACAGGTGCACCCAGATCAGCGCACCACGCTTTTTACATCTGCCTCGTGCACAAGCAGTGTGCTCACCGCCACGCCCCCCACGCCAGCTGGGGCCTCGGCTGCTACCAAGCCCGGCCCAGGCAAGGTGCAGAGAGATGGAGGCCCATGACCTTCAACTGTTAGCCTAAGGATACGACGTGCTTTAGAGGGTAAGCCAGGCGAGAATGCTTTGATCCGAATGGTATGCAGTGAAAACAGAAACCAAGGGTGCGGATCCTGAGGGGAAGTGAGGAAGCAGGCAGTTTTGCCCACAAAATGGTCTTTTTGGGGATTTGACAGATTCTGTCATCAGGGCCAGTGATCTCACTTGTCGCAAGGACACTGGCCTGTGTTTATTGCCACCCTGGGAAACTGTGGTTGGAGGGCTAAAGATTCTTGAACAGGGACAACCCAGGGAGTCACTGAGACAATTCTGTTTGCAACAACAACTCAACTTCAGTGCACTTGCTGTGTGCGATGTCCCGCCTGCTTTATCTCATGGCATCCTTCTAACAGCTCTGGAGGGTGGGCACTGTTTCTAGTCCCATTCTACAGGGGAGAAACCAAGACACAGAGCGGCCAAGTGATTTACAACTGGAGAAGAACAGAGCCAGGACTTTCAGACTCGGTTTTATTTAAATATCTATTTATTGAGTCTACTATGTGGCACACAGGCCTCTCTGAACCAAGCTCGCCTGATCCCAAAACCCTTGCATTTAACATTTGTGTGGGGCACTCAAGGATCAATGGGCTTTAGAGCGCGATCTACTTGAAGGTAGATAGAAAGGAAAGAAACATACTTGGGGTAAATCCAAGTCACCATGTCACACGTTAAATCCCTCTTGAAAGGACTGGTTTTTGTTTCATTTTGCTTTGTTTTTGGTCTGATTACTGAGGTCCTTATGTCAAATAAAAGGTCATGGCCCTATGATGTTTTACTAATCCTCACCATTTACCTTATTTAAATCCAAAGAATTCCCTCATCTCACCTTTTTTTTTTTTTTTTTAAACAGAGGAGGGAAATTACTCACACGTCTATCTCCTGGGTCACATTATTCTTTACTATCAAACAGGAACTGGAGCTCCAATTTCTTGATTTCTTACCTTGATTCAAAACTATTTTTCCACATTGGATTGTTTCATTTCCATTTATGTGCTCTCCTCGATAAAGGATTTGTGGCAGGGATAGTAACAAGCTAGCTGCCCCCTCTAGCTTCAGCTCTCAGTGCAAACTTGAGCCTGCTGAGTGAGGAGAAAGCACAGTAGGGCCACATTTAACCACCCTGGTTTCTACCCTTCATCCTGTAATGAGACATACACAAAGAGCCAATTGCCTGATTTAAAAGTCTGGAAGAGCAAATGAACTGAAGAACACCATCTTCACACAAGGCTTCATGAGAGTCCCCAGCACTCCTCTGGACACGTGACACATGACGTGACAAGGTTTAGAAAAGGAAAATTTGTCCCATATCTTTATTGTCAATTAGTGTTCACAGGCAGAATGCTATAGTGATTGTTGAAAACAAATAGTTGTTGTTACCTATATGTCAGTCACTGAAGTGCTTCACATGCATGTTATCGTTTCATCTCCCTAAAAACACTATAATGTTGGCACTATAATTGATTCATTTTACAGATGAGGAAATAAAGCTTTACTATGCTTAAGTAACTGGTACAAGGTCTCACAACTGGTAATTATATCTTTGTATGATTTTGGTTATTGGGCAATCATCCCTTTGGACTGTAAGTTGTATGAGGACAGAGATTGTGTCTTTTGATGCCTCTATTCAACAAACCTAGACAGCATATAAAAAGCAAAGACATCACTTGGCCAACAAAGGTCCACATAAGTCAAATCTATGGTTTTTCCAATAGTCATGTACAGTTGTGAGAATTGGACCATAAAACAAGCTGAGCACTGAAGAATTGATGCTTTCAAATTGTGGTGTTGGAAAAGACTCTCAAGAGTCCCTTGGACTGCAAGGGGATCAAACCAGTCAATGCTAAAGGAAATCAACTCTGAATATTCATTAGAAGGACTGATGCTGAAGCTGAAGCTCCAAAACTTTGGCCACCTGATACAAAGAGCCAACTCATTGGAAAAGACCCTGATGCTGGGAAAGATTGAAGGCAAAAGGAGAAGAGAGTGGCAGAGGATAAGATATTTAGATAACATCACCTACTCAATGGACATGAATGTGAGCCAACTCTGGCAGATAGTGAAGGACAGGGAAGCTTGGCGTGCTGTAGTCCATGGGGTGGCAAAGAGTCAGATAACAACAACAAATTCACCCCAAACTGCTTAAACTATTTAACAGGGTCCTCATCAGTTCAGTTCAGTTCAGTTCAGTCACTCAGTCGTGTCCGACTCTTTGCAACCCCATGAATTGCAGCACACCAGGCTTCCCTGTCTATCACCAACTCCCGGAGTTTACTCAAACTCATGTCCATCGAGTCGGTGATGCCATCCAGCCATCTCATCCTCTGTCGTCCCCTTCTCCTCCTGCCCCCAATCCCTCCCAGCATCAAGGTCTTTTCCAATGAGTCAACTCTTTGCATGAGGTGGTCAAAGTCCTGGAGTTTCAGCTTCAGCATCAGTCCTTCCAATCAACACCCAGGACTGATCTCCTTTAGGATGGGCTGGTTGGATCTCCTTGCAGTCCAAGGGGCTCTCAAGAGTCTTCTCCAACACCACAGTTCAAAAGCATCAATTCTTCAGCACTCAGCTTTCTTCACAGTTCAACTCTCACATCCATACATGACCACTGGAAAAAGCATAGCCTTGACTAGATGGACCTTTGTTGGCAAAGTAATGTCTCTGCTTTTTAATATGCTATCTAGGTTGGTCATAACTTTCCTTCCAAGGATTAAGCGTCTTTCAATTTCATGGCTGCAATCACCATCTGCAGTTATTTTGGAGCCCAAAAAAATAAAATCTGACACTTTCTACTGTTTCTCCATCTATTTGCCATGAAGTGATGGGACCAGATGCCATGATCTTAGTTTTCTGAATGTTGAGCTTTAAGTCAACTTTTTCACTCTCCTCTTTCACTTTCATCAAGAGGCTTTGTAGTTCCTCTTCACTTTCTGCCATAAGGGTGGTGTCATCTGCCTATCTGAGGTTATTGATATTCCTCCTGGCAATCTTAATTCCAGCTTGTGCTTCTTCCAGCCCAGCGTTTCTCATGATGTACTCTGCATATAAGTTAAATAAGCAGGGTCTTCATACATATGTTTAATAAATATTTGTTCAACCACCGAAGAAAAGAATGAATGAATGAAGTTGGAGAAGTGGAATTCAAACCCATTCCTGTCTGCATCCAGAGGCTGTCTTTTTAACCACTCTGCACAAGACCGCACATTGCTCAGCTAGGTTCTGCTTCTTTGTTAGGTATTGTTATAGACTGAATTATATCTCCCCAAAATTCAAATGTTGCAGCACGAACCCCGAATTTGACTGTATTTGGAGATAGGGTCTCAAACAAGGTAATCAAGGTTAAATGAGGTCATATGGGTCAGGCCCTAATCCAGCAGCACTATGGTCATTATGCAAAGAGGAAAACTCACCAGAACTCTCTGGTGCTTGCTTAGAGAAGAGGCCATGTGAGGAAATAGCAAGAAGGAAATAGCTCCTAATCAACAGATATTCCAGTTGGTGGGATGGTGGCAAGGATCTATGCCTTAAAAGGGATAGAGTTACTAACCTGAGTATCCTAGTGGATCTGAACTAAAGAGGAAGGCCAGTGATACGACAGTTTGGGTTGACATGAGAAAAGGAAGAGTGGTTTGAAGGGGGTAACTCAGGAATTGGTGATGGACAGGGAGGCCTGGTGTGCTGCAGTCCACGGGGTCGCAGAGAATCGGGCACGACTAAGCGACTGAACTGAACTCAGGAACCTAGGAGTTACTTGTAAACATGTCTGTACTCTGGGTCTCACTGATAGCAATAAGCCAGAAAGGACCAAGGTCAAAGTCTATGAAAATAAAGGAAGTCCCACAACCTCCAAAAATAATTCCATCCATAGCGAGAAGAATGCTGAAAACAGTGTTGTACGCTTGCCTCAGACATAATCATGTACTCCTGACATGATCATAACCTCTGAGGTATTGTGATAGGTGTGAGTCAGTGAGCTGGAATGGGAGCTGTGATGCTCTGAGGACTTGGGCAGCAGGAAGCCAGGGAAAACTGAAGCCTGTAGCCTGGGTGGTCAGAGCCCCTCCACAGTCATACCCTGGAGCAAACACCTGAAGATACCAATTGAAAACCTGAGTTTGGGGTCCTTGTCTATTGTGATCCGTACCTATTCCTATAGAACTGTCAGAGTTCTCACAAAATGGAGGCTCCATACAGGCATTAAATAACTAAATGAATAATATAATGCAGCAAGGAATGCAGATCTTTCAACTCCAAACATTTAAGTCCTATAGTGTTTTCAATTGTGACTGTAGTTACTAGCTGATTAAAGTTTACAGCATCAATATCTGCTGCTCAAGAATCAGTGGAAGTGTGACTCTTCTTGAATACGGAAGTGTATTCAAGAAACCAGTGCTGGGAAAAACCATGGGCCCTTCAGTAAGAAAATGTTTCTAGAATAAAATCTGGTTGCTTTTATTTTTGATGCTTTCCTTTGCAAAGATCAAGGAATTAGAGAGAATCATTCAAATGATTTATAAAATGAAGTTTGAAGCTAAGAAAGAAAAGCTAGATTGAACCTCATATGCTGAATTTCTTTATTATTCCTTTATCATAGGCTAGATATTAGTAAGAACACCCTTGCACTTTCCTTTCTTAATTTTTAATACAATTTTAAAGGCTAATTTCCATTCACAGTTATTACAAAACCTGAGCTGTGGTTACAGTACACCCTTGAGCCTATCTTGGCAGTTTAGTTGCTAAGTAGGGTCCAACTCTTGCAACCCCATGTACTATAGCCCGCCAGGCTGCTCTGTCCATGGGATTCTCCAGGCAAGAATATTGGTGTGGGTTGCCATTTCCTTACACCCTTGTATCTCTTACTCTCCCATCTGTGTATTTCCCTGCCCCCCTGATAACCACTAGTTAACACTCTTGTGATTGCAATTTCCCTTTCTATGAAGAAACACACACACGCAGCGATGCAAGTGACTGGTCGCATAAGAGACCACACTGGTATCTGGCATTTCCGCCCCTTATACCTGGGGTCCCTGAGCTAAGATGACCGTGCTGGGCCCACAGCCGTCCCCCACAACCTCAGCGATGTGGTGGGGTTGGCGCTCGCTCACGGCTGCTGCTCTTGCAACCTGGTGGGTTTTTCAAGCTTAGCGGAATGGAAAACTCGGTTCCTCTTGACGCAAACTAAAGAGATACCTATCACACTGCGAGTCCCTCTCTGCTCTGGGGCAGATTTAAAATTAGGAGGAGCACAGCCCCGGCTGTCTCGGTGAAGGCAGCCACTCACCTCGGGCTAAGCGGAGCGGCCGGGCTCGCAGCCCGCTGGGCGCCTCCACGGCGCGGGCTCAAGGCACCTCCTTGTGAGTTAGATAGATCTCTGAGCCGCGCTCCTCTGCAGAAACTGCAGCAAGAGCCCCCACAAGACTGTAAGCCCCACAGCTAAGACTAGCTGAGAATGTCTTTCCATCGTCACCGTCATAATCTGCTCCCGAGGTGAACGCTGAGCACCAAATGCCAGGTCACTGCTAGAACAGGTGTACCAGCCTTCACCTGGGACCTGGGGAAGGGAAGCGATGAGCTAAGGACGGTGGAATCAGAAGTTCCTAGGTAAGCGAGCTCTTAAACAAGTGTGCCCGGACTTACGGAGCTTGAAAATGCCCTCTCTGGCACGCTGCCTATGGTGCAGCTTCGCATAAATAAGCGCTTCATGAAGTGTGTTTCCTGGAACACCGGGCTGCAAGATGCCGGGGGCAGAAGTCGCATCCCTTATTCCATTCCAGCGCGAGAGCCTGTTAAAGGCCCAGAAGCATCCTGTAGTAAAACCCTCCGTTTAGCACAAACTCTCACTTATTTGACCGTAACACCCTTTTTATGCAATTACCTTTTAACATCTTTCGAAGTGGTTTTCAGTTGTACATACTTTACAAAACACTGATCTGAAAGACCATTCAAATATATCCGGTATGTGTCAGAAGCTTAAGGCAGCATTTCTGAGACTTCCAAAGGAAACAGAGGTTCTGCCCCACCCTGGGGCGGTGAGTGGAATTTGATATTCCTCCTTCCCCTCTTATTGTCCTTCAAATCCGAAGCATTGCTTTTGTTGATATTAGGTAAATCAATTGTGGTTCTTACCCATTTCACTGAGATCACTGTAATAAAAATATCTTTATTGAAGCACTTGAATTTCTACTTCCTTAAACCTCAAGAGAATGCAGAGAATCTACCCAGTAAAATGCTATAACCAAGTTGTGTAAGAACTTGGAGTAGGGCATTAAAGATTCTTCCAGCTTGAGAAAGTTGTCACTGGACCCAACTTCTTATGAAGATGCTGACCTGGGCAGGAGATGTTCCCTGCCAAGGTCCTTTTGCTTGCTATCCTGCAACCCTGCATCATGTGGCCCAACTGCAGGGCTGGCTTGATGGATGTGCCACCTGCCCAGGCCCTAACGACCCGGCACCTAGAAAAACTCTTGTGCTTAACACTCTACTAAACGTTGTGTTACCCTACTAAAATTCTTAATGATTGTTTAAGGAGGATCCTACATTTATTTTTGCAAATTAAATAGCTGGTCCCACCCACCGGGGGCAGGTGAGTCTGTCTTTCTGTCCCACTCTTCAGAAGGGCTACTCCCTTGGCCTGTCACAGCATGTGAACTCTTGGTTGTCACTTCCATTGATCATGTCGATACTTCTTTGTAGTAAAATCTGAAGCTATCTGAAGATGTTGTTGTAGTCACGCGTTCTGGGAAACAAACTCACTCAGAAGGATAATGCAGATAGTGGAGTGCAGTTTATTACAGCGGCGGGCCCAAGGCAGAGCCTCTTCTTAGCCAATGACCCCGACCAGTTTTTGTGAAAACCTTATATACCCTAAGTGTGTGTGCACAAACCCACCTCCCCAAATTCCCTGAAACTAGTCTGAACAAAGAAAAATACAATCATAGCTAACCTGTAATTCATAAGCCTTAAGTTTAGGTAGTTAACAGTGACAGTTATCAATAGGCCTGTGGTCATACCCCAATAAGCATAATAGAATGTCTGATTCTATTCGTTACACAGATAATTAGGGCATTCTTTTAGGCGACGGAGAGCCCTGGGGCTCTTCCTTCCGGGGCCTGGTTTTCCAGTTGGTATATCATTTCCATAGATACGGGGCGTGTAGCTCAAAGCCCACAGTCCCGCCCAAGATGGAGCCTGTTCAGTTTCCTCCTTCAGTGTCATCACGCAGTAGTGAAAATACAGAGTTCGGATCCAGAGAGAAGTGTGTTCAGACCACAGCATCCACATTTGTGAAGGTTTGGACCTAAACAGGGTTGCCTTGCTCTTTGGGCTTCAGTTCTGGGGCCCGCTTGGGCAGCTGTGCGGCTCCCGCTGTGCGCGAGGCCCAAATGCAGAGGCAGCCAGGGGGCAAAGTGGGGCTGCTCTTGCTAAGCCATCTGTCCTGGCACACGCACGCCATTTGCACAGACGCACTACATAGGCTAGTGATGGCCGGCCCAGCCTTCTCCTTTTTGAAAATGGGAACCACGCCTGGTAGCTGCAAAGACTGAGATAACCCCTGAAGTACCTGATATAGGAGTTACTCAATACCTGTTAAATCCCCTTCCTAAAAATTAGTGTTTGCACTCAGAACTTTGAAAAGACACCCAAAATGTTAGACCACCATAACGTGACTTCACATCACAGTATGTTCTTACGTTAATCAACTAGTTAAGCGTACGTGTGTCTGTTTATACTTATTTACTCAGGAAAAACACACACACATTATAAATAATAGTGCAGCTGAAGTGCTTTCTGGTGCTAAATTGCAATTTCTCTTCACTAACAAACTTGTGGAAACTTCGTGGTCACTATTATTATTTTTTTTTAATGATTCTTGTTCTGCACTAAAGACTCCTCCATAGGTCTCGCTGGGACCAGCATGCATCAGAAGGATTGTTTCTTTTGTAGAGCTTCTGTGATAATTTCACTGAATACTCAGTTCTCTTATCTGTATTCATGTACAGTCCGGGTTTTAAGCAGTTTTCATTCGATGTAGTATTTCAGTCAAAGTGTGAACTCCTAAGAGCCAGGTTTGAGTTTCGACTTTTATTAGTTTCCCAGAGCTGCCATAACAAATTGCCACAGACCAGGTGGCTTTAAACAACAGAAACTTGTTCTCTCCCAGTTTTGCAGGCCAGAGTGTCAGCAGGGTTGGCTCCTTCTGGAGGCTCTGAGGGTGAGTTCTTCCATTCCTCTCTCCTAGCTTCTGGCGGCTGCCAGCAAACCTTGGCATTTCTTGGCTTGCACGAGATGCATTGTTCCAATTTCTGCCTCCATTTTCCCATCACCTCTTCCTCTGTGTCTGTAACACAAATCTTCCTCTCCCTTTCTGTTATAAGGATACCTGCCAGGGACATTAGAAATCCTAATGCCACGATGATCTCATCTTTAGATGTGTGACTTAATTACATAGGCAAAAGTCCTTTTTCCAAGTGAGGTCATGCTCACAGGTTTTAGGAGTTAGAACATGGACATATCTTTGTGGGGCCACCATTCAACTCACTACTGCCCATGTGGTCTTGAGAAATCACTTCATATTGATCAACCTCAGTTTGTTTTCACTGACTAGAAAGATTAAAGTATCTATTGTTGAACTGTTATGGGGATTAGAAAACCTCAGGTAAAACCCACAATGTCTGCCATGTCATAGATCTTAAGTGCATGATAGTAGGTATTATTATTATGTAGATTTTTATTCTTTTTTCTTTTAGTGTCTATCACACAGATTAATACTTACATTAATGAAGTAACTAAACATGGGTCTTTTCTGAAGTGTATTCACTGTTGGCAGCTTCAGCTAAGGAGGGTATCATCCCTTCCCAGATGAACGGGGCAGTTTTATAGACCACTTTGACTCCAGAAAGGAAAAGAAAAAGCAATTTTGAGGCTGAGAACTACTTCAAAATGTGTATCCCCAATACTGTAAAATCACTGTTGACAGCCACTTTCCATGGCTACTTTCACACTATAAAGGAACCGCATAACAACATGTGTGTGTGAGTGCGCTAAGTCACTTCTAGGCTGTAGCCCTCCAAGCTCCTCTGTCCATGGGATTCTCCAGACAAGAATACTGGAGTGGGTTGCCATGCCCTCCTCCCAGGGACCTTCCTGACCCACGGATCAAATCCCATCTCTTGTGTCTCTTGCATTAACAGGCGAGAACTTTATCACCACCACTAGAGCCTCCTGGGAAACCCTGTAACAACATGCAGTGAGTGCTAATTCAAGAACCCTTTGTCTGCCTGTTTGATAAAAGAACAAACTATAAAATCATGACTTTTTGGAGAGCAAGAAAGTAATCACAGTAAGGAAGTCTATCAGTTTGGGATTTGTAGCCTGTAAGTGAAATGAAAGTCACTCAGTCATGTCTGACTCTTTGTGACCCCATGGACTGTAGCTTGCCACGCTCTTCTGTCTGTGGGATTTCTTAGACAAGAATACTGGAGTGAGCTGCCACTTCCTTCTTCAGGGGATCTTCCCAACCTGGGAATTGAACCCAGGTCTCCTGCCTCAGAGGCAGATTCTTTACCTTCTGATCCACCAGGGAAACCCCCAAAACATTAGCATGTGTGCATGCTAAGTCACTTCAGTCATGTCTGACTCTATGTGGCTCTATGGACTGTAGCCCACCGGGCTCCTCCGTCCATGGGGGTTCTCCAGGCAAGAATACTGGAGTGGGTTGCCATGCCCTCCTCCAGGGGAATCTTCCCAACCCGGGGATCAAATGTGTGTTTCTTAGTCTCTCTTGCCTTAGCAAGCAGGTTCTTTACCACTAGCACCACCTGAATAAAACTCAGTTCCTATCAACTTAAACAGTAGGGTATTTATACTCTAATGTAACTGGAAAATATGGAGAAAAGGTGAACTTCAGTTCTGAATGATTCAGCAAGTCAAAGATATCATAAGGGATGAGTTCTTTCATTCTATCCACTCAGTCGTCCATGGTGAGGTAGTCATGCTCTTTTGATGGCAGGAAAGTGGCTAAAGCAATTTAGACTTTACCCCTGCCGTTCACGTAATCAATATGGAGAGGGAGAAGATGAAAGTGAGGTCCTAGTGGCTCTCTGAAATGAGTGAGAAATCACATATATCTCTCCTTATATCTAATCCACTTTCATTGGATTTCAGGCCCATCCCTGAACCAGCCTTAGGTTATTAGGTTATTTCCACATTGTGTGACTTTGGCCTGAGTTACCTAAACTGGTCCGTCTTAGAAAGAGAAAGCTGAAACCTCCACAACTGGTGTGAGTCAGCACTGTCGGATACTAGTTTGACATTTTTTTTTCTGAAGTTAAGGTCAACATAGTGGCATGTTAGTCTCCAGCAAAGTTTAGCAAGTTTTACCAAGGTTGGTACTTGGCCTGATGGAAAAGGAAGAGTAAGTAAAAAGAGTTAGCAGTGTTTGCAAGGAGATGAGTATAGCAGAGACCTTGGACTCTTCGTTGAATAAGGAGGAAAGTGACAATATGACACACTGAAGACGGTATGAGATAGTCATCGTTATGAGTTGAAAGTCTCAGTGAAGCAAAGAACTGTTTAAGATTGAGTGGATGTGAAGGTGGAGCTCAAAGACGAAGATGCACACAGATGAGATTTCAGTGTCAGTGTGGCTGTTAGTGATGACCAGATCTAGTGGCCACGATGAGGTTCAGGAAGCATCCCTGGATTTGGGTGGGTCTCACGATGAGTGGTCCAAGTTTGACTGCTCAGATCCACATGGCTCTCAGCGAGGGGAAGGGGTGGTCTCACCTGAAGCTCAGGAAATTGAGATGGTCTCTTCTCTCCCCTCCTTGCCCATGGTGTAGTATGCGGGAGCAGAGAATCTTGAGATTTTCTATTTGTGTCTACTTCCCCAGGAGTGTGACCTACAAAACGCGGTGGCTTTTCCCGAGTTTATGCCAAGTGTGTTCTATCAGAACACAGCATAGCTTAAATGGTTAGGTGGTTAGGTCATGATGTTTCAACAATTCCGGAATATGTATGTATGTATATATATATATATATATATATTCTTTTTTTCCTGGGTGCTTATGACTGGTGGATGACTGATTAGAGAGTTAAAAATAAAGAGGCACTATGATTGACAACTCATAAATACCAGGGATTGTTGGAAGCACTGATATCTTCTTGGTGGATTCTGCATATTTTATTTCTGGTAGAGGAAGGAATGGGGGAGAGCAGGCGAGGAGAGAGACAGAGGGGGAGGGAGACGCTCAGAGGAAATGAAGACAACATTTCCATCTGGGGTTTGTGCTTTTCCGAGTGCCTACTCATTTTGATAGATTATTAGAAAACTCATATTTGCTCATAAATGTGAAAAAATAGCAAATGTAAAATTTGCAAATTTATTCCTAAATGTAGTTAAATTCATAAATATTTAGACATTTTCTGTAAAGCTTCTAATTTATAACCTTTACATGAATCTATAATTTGGTATAAAAGCTTCTAAATGCAGTAGTAATGTCACAAATGTCTATAAATATTCACATCTCATTTACAAGTGTTCTACAAACCATGAGATGAAGAAATTGTGAATGCAAACCATTTTTCAGGTGGATTTCTGCCGAGGTAAGTCAGAACGATGAACAATGAAAACCTTCAAGAGATCACTTGATGACCATGGTTTTAGTCTATTGCTCGAGTAATCTAGAAATTCTTCTTTATGAATAATTAGAAAAGGTTGCAGAAGCAACTAAGAATGAATGAACAGGTTCAAATATTATAGTTGAAAAACAAGATCTGAGAAATTGGAATAAAACTTCTAGAGACCAGAGAGTGCCACGTAGAATAGTGAGACCTTGAATAAATCTTTCTAAGGCTCAGTTTTTTCATCAGTAAAATGGTAATAATGCATCCTTTACCAAGTTTATTTATTTCTTTTAGTAGTCAGGACTATGAAAGTAGTGCATGTTCAGTCACCCAGTCATATCTGACTCTCTGCGACTCCATGGACTGTAGCCCACCAGGCTCCTCTGTCCAAGGAATTTTCAAGGCAAGAACACTGGAGCAGGTTGCCATTTCCTTCTCCAGGGGATCTTCCTGCCATAGGGGGCAAACCCAATCTCCTGAGTCTCCTGCATTGGCACACAGATTCTTTACCCCTAGCACCACCTGGGAAGCCCAATGAGGGTGAAAGTCAACTCAAAAGTGGTTAAGAAAGCTGCAACAAAAATTCAGTGGCTGACATTCCAGGCCTGTCTAGATGCAAGGGTGGCAATCAGGACTCAGCCTTTTTCTCTATCTCACTGTCTGCCTCTCTGTCTGTTACACACACACACACACTCTCTCTCTCTCACACACACACACACACACACACACACACACACTCTCACATACACACACACTCTCTCTCTCACACACACACACACACACTCACACACACACACACACTCTCACATACACACACACACACACTCTCTCTCTCACACACACACACACACACACTCTCACATACACACACACACTCTCTCTCTCACACACACACACACTCTCTCACACACACACACACACTCACACACACACACACTCACACACACACACACTCTCTCTCTCACACACACACACACAGCTCTCACTTTTGCTCTCCTTCTCACTGTTTTGTTTTCTCTTCCAGCCTGCAGCTCTGTTTTTCCGGGCTCACATCACCCCGACACATACTGAGCCCAATGGAAGGAGAGCCTCTCTTACCAAATTATTCTACCAAAGCTCCCCTGACAAATGATCGTGAGATTGCCCTGGAACATTCACCTGTCTTTGAACCTGTTGCTGTGTTCAGAAGAATGAGATTCCACCTAGCTGTGTCTGGGACTCATTCTCACTATTGAAGCCAGGGGCACTTGGGGTCCTGTGAATAGGGTGGTCTGTCACCAAAGAAGAGGAGGCAGCTTGCTGAACAAAGGCCAGAAAGTCTCTTTACATGTAGACAGTGGATAAAAAGAAGCAATGTATGAAAGGCCTTAGCCTAGCATTTGGCACATAATAGACCATCAGTTATTTCCTCCATTAGCTACTACTTATCACTGTTACAGGAGAGAGAAGAAAAGGATTAAAGTAAGAAATAGAGAAGTTCTGTCTAGGACAAAAGTTCCTGCTCAAAACTATGTTCAGAGAATCTCAGGAAGCCAGATTCTCACTGCTAATAGTATCCACTGTGATTATTCAAGACCTCTACTCCTATCAACACAAATCCACGGGGTCCCAGCCATGTCCGTCCGTGGTGCAGGGAGTCAGGGGGACGTCATCCTCAGCGTGGTGAGCATTGTCAGTATTATCAATATACAACCATAGAGCAAAGTCTTCATCTCTGTGGTTTGTCTCTATTATAAATCCCCCTTTATAGAATCAAGTTCCATATCTCTTGGGTTTGGTGATGTTGTCACAGCTAGGTGGCAGGAAATTTTAATGCTTTATGAGGTTAACTGCAGCAAATTATAGAAATATTCCTATACATTCTTCAAAATGTGCTCAGCTGGATGCTAGATCATTCTGCCAAACCCTGAGAAACTCATTTGCTTTTTCTTTGATGTTCTCCAATAATGGCTTCCCAGGTCGTGCAGTGGTAAAGAATCCTCCTGCCAACGCAGGAAATGCAAGAGATGTGGATTTGATCCCTGGGTCAGGAAGATCCCCTGAAGTAGGAAATGGCAACCCACTCCAGTATTCTTGCCTGGAAAATTCCATGAACAGAGGAGCCTGGTGGGATGCATTAGTCCAGGGGGTCACAAAGAGTCAGACACGGCTGAGCACAATAATGGCATCTTATGTTTATTTATTGGATATATTAGCACCACAAGTGCTTCCAGATTTTTATACATGTACTTTTTTTTTTTTTTTTACAAACATCAAGGAGGGTCTTCTGCAGCCAATACTCTAGAAATTGGTAAATTTGCTACCCATCGAATCCATATTCTCCATTTTTTCAAACATCCCTGCTTTGCCTTTAACTTGCCACACTGAAAGTCTATAATCTCTTTAGTCTATTTCCATAAGAAAGCTTCTAGTCCTTTAATCATTTTAGCTGTCCTTCCCTGAATTCTTTGCTGCTGGTGGTACATTTTTATTAAGTGTGGTGAATAGACATGCAAGTACTTGTATTGCTTTTATCACTGGAATTATTCACCCAAAGTCATGCTGTAGGTTTACCTGTTCACCCCAAAATCAAAATTGCCTTCAATATCCTAAGCTCAACTGCTATTTCTAGTATATCTCTTTCTTTTTTGTTCTCAATGGTCCCACTATTTCTTTGGAAAATAGCGCTATATTTGGTACCTACCATACAGGGTCATGTGGAGAAACTCTTACACAACATGTAGGGAATGTTGAATATTTTTAGCACATAGGAAGCCCTCAATAAACATTCACTAACATGATAATTTTGACTATTACTATCATAATACTTCAACTGAAGTTTGAGAACCCTCTAATGAAATCAGTATCTGACTTGGACACTGGCCCTTTACTTGAGTGGTTCTTTCTTAGATTATAACCATAAAATATGGAAGATTTTGATGTATGAAGCATCTACATATAAAACTAGTAAGGAGTTTTTAGCAGCCATTGGTTTGGCTAAAAAAAAGTGGCACAATTTTATAATAAGAATAAAGGGTTGCATTTACTGATGTCAAAGGGGTAGGTAATTCAAAGAAAATAAATATGGAAGCAACAAGTTAAAGGTCAGTCAAGAAGTTGGCCTAGACTACAAAGTGTTGGTCTTGCCCTCAGGTTTTCCGTTTCTTTCATAACATAAAAGTTGTCCTTTAGTCACGGTGTAGTCTTTCTTGGAATCCTTATTCTAATTCTGTAACATTTATATTCCAGGAGTAACAGCAAATCTGCTGATTACTTATGAAAGCAAGGGGAAAAACATTTGCAATTACAGTCAAAATTAAAGTTATTTTCTAATCTTCTCATCCTTTTTAAGGAATGAGAAACTTTAAATATGGTCAACGTAGCACATTTTAAGTGTCAAACTTGGTGAATTTTTCTATGCCAATTGAATAATAATCTTCTGTAAAAACAGTGAGCATCCCATGGAATTTTTATCATTTGACCCGTTTAATATAAGTTGAAAAATTCCCCTTGTGTAAGTGCGATTGCATAATGCTGTATGCTGAGCTATTAAGATATATTTAGTAATTCCATTAGAACTGCACCATCGAGCAGGGCAGAGCATATGGAAAGAAGTTGGTGAAAAACTGATTAAACATTTATATCAAGTACATTTTGATTTAACTCACATAAATAATTCATTTTTATGTTTTCTTTCTTTCAAAATAAACCTTTTTGACACCTGCTGTGCTAAAAATAATGCTAGCATGGCTGCAATAAAGAAACTCTTAAAGCTCACAGCAATGACATCATCTGGTACTCATGCAGATACTAAATTGTCAGCCCATAAGTGTAGTAAAGTAAGACTTGGCATTATTTATTATTTATTTAGTGCCTCAAAAATATACCATGCTTAGTGGCAAGTAGAACACCTGGCTGAATTTGAAGATAGAGTTTGTCTCAAGACATTTAAAAATTAAAGGGCTTACAGACACACAAGAACCTTATGAGACAATCATAAAGGTACTGAATCCCATTCCTTTCCTTGACATGAGAACAAAGCTGAGAGATAACATGAATGAGCTAAAGCAAAAACCCTGAGAGATGTTAGAGTCTCTTTACAATGGGAAGGCAGAGATACAGGCAAGATGATAGTGACTACATACGGTCACAGCAGCATCATTCTAGAATAGTAATTCTTAAAGTAGGAGACAAATACCATTGGAAGCACAAAGGATGCTGTTGGGTCGTCCACAGGCATAGTACTGAAGAACATTGAATTGTATCATCAAAAATGATTCCCTTTTAATCTTCTTTCAATGTTTCGGGGTAAGTTTAGGAAATACTCAGAGCTATTCTGCCCCTAACATTCCTATACCCGATTCAATCTCTTTCTTTTTCTTTTTTTCCTTTAAAAAGCAAAGAGACAAGGACTAACACTGTGAGCATTTCTGGGCAGTGTGGTAGTGAATAACATCACCTAGCCAAACTTTGGTACGATGCCTTTATTCTAATTCTCCCTACACCCAGAAAGTAATATGGTTTCCGTGTACAACATGGCATTAAGATAGCATTAAAACATTTTGGCAAAAACACAAATCTGTTTAACAAAAATTGTCATGTAAGCAAGAGTGAATCACAGAAGCAGTCCAAAAAGATATTTTTAGGAAGAATTATAATAGCAGTTGCAAATACAGCTTGAACAACTGGCTGATACCGGCAGGTTCTACCACAGTAAGAGCTAAAGAGCAAGCGTGAGAGGCACTCCTCTGCTTTTGCCTCAGTGTGGACTAAGAGTGTAAGATGATGCAATGGATAGCCTGGCAGTCTCCCCTTAAGCCAACCCACCTCATACATGCCCTCAAAATGCATAACTTATGCTTATTGGTGGGACCGTATTAAAGAAACTTATTTATTTTGGGAGAAAGCACATCAAAACACCACAGTTGATATTGGAAAAGAGCATCCATTTGACACTTGCGAGTTCAGATACCATCTGCGTAGTCCAATATTTGTAGGAGTTAATTTTGTTGTGTGAGTTTCACTTAGAGGATGATTTTTTTCATAATGTACTCTTTTAAAACTTTAAAAATACAATTCTGTGTCATTATTATCATGTCTATTATAATATGTTATTGGCATGCATTTCCTTGGACTACAAATATTCAATTGAAAAGGAGACTCCCGGGATTAGGGTCACAGAAGCATTGCAGATATCTTCGTTTGGTTTGTAAGAGCACCTAGTAGGCATGACCATCAGGGAAAGTATGGGACTATCATATTTTAAGCACTGCAGGACTTTGAAAATAAAAAAATTGCTACATTTATTATTTAAAATAAATTTCCATGATTACAAAGTTAATGTAATTTTGCTTTTAAAAACTTGCAAACTATAAAATAGCAGAAAAAGTAAATGAAACATCATCTTATTATTCAGAAATAAACACTGATAATGTTCTGTTATATGTATATTTCTTCCGAACTTTAAACCTTTTATTTGTATTGGGGCATAACCGACTAACAGTGTTGTTAGTGAACAGTGAAGGGACTCAGTCATACAGATACAGAAACCCATTCTCCCTCAGCTCCCCTCTTCCATCCAGGCTGGCACATAGCATCAAGCTGAGTCCCATGTGCTACACAGTAGATTCTTACTGGATGTCCATTTTAAAATAGCATTGTGTACATGACATTCCCAAAGTCTCTAACTATCCACTTCCACCCCCCTACCCCCGGCCTGCGGTAACCATAAGAGCTCCCTTCTCTCCACACCCTCTTGGGTTTCCTCAGTGATCCAGTGGTTGTTTAGTAGCACATTGTTTAGCTGCTTTCTGTTTGTGTTTTTTAGAGTTTTTTTTTTTTTTTAAGTTTATTTCTAATCTCATAGAGTTGTGATCAGAAATGATGTTTGAGATTATTTCAATTTCCTTAAATTTACAAAGGCTTATCTTGTGGCCCAGCATGTGGTCAATCCCGGAGAATATTCCATGCGCTCTTGAAGTCTTCTGGTTTTGAATGGAATGCTCAGTAAATATCAATTAAGTCCAACTTGTCTGAAGTGTCATTTAAGGCCTGTGTTTCCTTACTAATTTTCTGTCCAGGTGATCTGTCCATTAATGAAAGCAGGGTGTTAAAGTCCCCCACTATTATTGTGTTACTGTTGATTTCCCTTTTTATGTTTATCTTACATATTGAGATCCTCCTTTGTTGAGTGCATATATATTTATAATCATTATATCATCTTCTTGGATTGAACCCTTGATCATTATGTAATATCCTTCTTTGTTTTAAAGTCTATTTTGTCTGACACATTACTACAGCTTTGTTATCATTTCCATTTGCATGAAATACCTTCTTCCATCCCCTTACTTTCCGTCTTTGTTTCCCTAGGTCTGAAGTGGGTCTCTTGTAGAAACCATATATATGAATCTTAGGTTCATACATATGAACCTAAGACATACACCTAAGACAGTGTATGTCTTAAGTTGGTGTATTTAATCCATTTATATTTAAGGTAATTATTGGTATGTTGATTCTATTACTATTTTGTCACTTTTTTAGAGTTCAATTTTTGTACATCTTTTCCTTCTTTTACGTCTCCTGCCTAGAGAAGTTCCTTTAGCATTTATTGTAAAACTTGCTTAGTGGTGCTAAATTCTCTTAACTGTTGCCTGTCTGGAAAGCTTTTGATTTCTGTCTAATCCAATGAAGAGTCTTGCTGGGTAGAGTATTTTTGATTGCAGGTTCTTCCCTTTCATCACTTACAACACATCAAGCCATTCCCTTTTGGCTTGTGGAGTTTCTGTTGATAAATCAGCTGATAATCTTATGGGATTACCCTTTTGTGTTGCCTTTTTTTCCTTGTTGTTTTTAATATTTTATCTTTGTCCTTAATTTTTGTCATTTGATTACTGTGTGTCTCAGTGTGTTCTTCTTTGGGTTTATCCTGCCTAGGACCCTCTGTGCTTCCTGGACTTGGTTGACTATTTCTTTTCCTATGTTATGGAAGTTTGGGGCTATTATATTTTCAAATACTTTCTCAAGTCCTTTCTATCTTCTTATGGGACCCATATAATGTGAATATTAGTGCTTTTATTGTTGTCCCAGAGGTCTCTTAGGTTGTCTTCACTTCTTTTTATCCTCTTTTCTATATTCTGTTTTGTGGCAGTGATTTCTGTCATTCTGTCTTCCCAGTCATTATCCATTCTTCTGCCTCAGTTATTCTTTCAAGTGTATTATTCATCTCTGTTTGTTCTTTAGTTCTTCTAGGTCTTTGGTAAACATTTCTTACATCTTCTCCATTCTTTTCTTGAGCTCCTGGATCATCTTCACTATCATTATTTTGAACTGTTTTCCTGAAATGTTGCCCATGTCTGCTTCATTTAGCTGCTTTTCTGGGGTTTTATTTTGACCCTTCATCTGGTACATAATCCTATTCCTTTTCATTTTGGTCAGCTTTCTGTGATAGTGGCTTTCATTCTGGAAGATGCAGATCGTCATGCTTGGTTCTTCTGTCTGCCCTGTGGTGGATGAGGATAAGAGGCTTGTGCAAGCTTCCTGGTGGAGGTACTGCCTGTGGGGAAAACTGAGTCTTGCTCTGCTGGGCAGGGCCATACTCAGTTAAATCTTAATCCAATTGTCTGCTAATGGGTGGGGCTCTGCTCCTTCCCTGATAGGTGTTTGACCTGAGGCAACCCAGTCCTGGAGTCTATAGCCTTTATGGTAGGGCTAAGGGCACCCTCCAAGAGGACTTATGCCAAGATGCATCTCCCAAAACTACCTTCAGTCTTTCCCAGCATCAGGGTGCTTTCCTGCCAGTTTCCCCATCCCCGTGGCAGGCCACTGCCCACCCACATCTCTGCAGGAGACCTTCAAACACTCACCGGTAGGTCTGACTCAGTCTCCTGTGGGGTCACCGCTCCTTTCTCCTGGATTCTGGTGTACACGAGGTTTTGTTTGTGCTCGCCAAGAGTGGAGCGGAGTGTTTCCTCCAGTCCTTTGGAAGTCCGGTAATCAAATCCTGCCGGTCTTCAAAGTCAGATTCCCTGGAGATTCCTGGTCCCTTTGCAGGATCACCAGACTGGGAAGATTTTGGTCCTCTCACAGGAGAAGATGAATGCACGTCTTTCTACTCTGCCATCTGGAACCAAACTCTTCTTGTTACATGTTTTTAAGATGAGATTGTCTTCCCATAATTCCTTAGGATTTTATAACAGTTTATTTATTTATTTTTAATTTCACATCAATTAATCTTCTTCATAAGTAGTAGTTAGCGAACTGTCCACTGTGTTTAGACTGTGGATGTTGGTCACACTAAGTTCCCTGGGCCATTGTAATTGAGGAAGTTTAGCTTCCATTTTCTCTAAATATTAGTATAACACATAAAATTTCATTTGGTTTAAAGCAAGAGAGAATGTTTTCTTTGATTATGGGTTTTATGGCTTCATAATTTCCATAATTTAATCAATTTTATATTTTTCAAGTTGTGTTTGTTCCCAAGTTTTTACAATTCTAGATAAACACTTTGATAAACATTTTATCTACAAATATTTAGGAATATAAACACTATATTAAAACAAAATTTCTTGGTTAAAATTATGAACATATTAAGATTAATTTTCTTACAAATGAAATATCAATTTTCTTTTCTACCAGTGGTATTTGAGTGTGTGTTTACTACAACTTTATCTCCATTAAGTACTATTTCTCTGTTAAATTTTCATTTACATGTTAAATACGGAGTGTTCTATTTATTTAAAATGTTAACATGTGAATAAAATTATTCAGCAAATAACTTTAAAAGAGCTTAATATTATTCCTTAATTAATGCTTAAGTTTGAATGAGATTTGGAGGGCAAACTCACAACGATGGAGAAATTGTGGTTTCCTATTTATTACTTCTACCACCTTATACATGGTTGTTTATATAATGCTAACTTCTTCTAGAATATAAAGTAGAAGTCCAGCTTGGCTTTCCATTCTCTGATGTATATATAAAAAGTGAAAACTAGGTATTCTGCATCAGCCATCAGTAAGTTAGTGGACTACTCACTATCTACTGATCTCTACTCATGCTAATGAGTGCTTATGTAATGGAATCATTCTGTCTTCATTAGTAGCCAGAATTAATTTCCTACTCCACATAAAACATGGAATTACGTAATTGTTTGTATCTCCATTATACTATTGATGACATTCTGCTATGCAATACAGTTCTTTTGGTACATGCCTTGCCTCTCCTTTTAAATTCCATCTCTGATTTCTTCACAATGGTTACAAAAAAACTTGCTTGTATTTCAATAATCATTTACTTATTAAATATTTACTGAGCACCTACTATATCAGAATTATAATAGTCATGTTATAGTCCCAGCAACAAGGAAGAAAAATATCGTTCCTGCCATTGTGACCTTTCAATACTATGGAGTAAGCAAAGGTTAATTTTCTATATAAATATCTATAGAATTCCAATGGACTTAAGTGCTGTGAAAATATCCAGTGCAAGGAGAATGTTGAGGAAAGCAGGTATAGCAACAGTAATTGTGGAGTCAGAGAGGAAAGGGCATGTGTAGATGTTCTGTTGAATTAAAATGAACAGTGATATTAACACAAGAAAAGTAGCCAGTTGTGCTACTGTGTTTCTGATAAGAGAAATCACATACATACATTGAAACAGAATTATCTATGAGATAACGTCACTTGGTTTGCTTTTCATATTAACATTTTACTAACATATAGATTTTAATTGTGAAATGTATGTTATGTGTCAGCTATTTTGGCACACACGCATACAGTCCTACACAATTTATCGTTCTATTTGACTAGTAGAGTGGCTCATTTCACCAGATTCTTATCTGCATTCTCCCGATGAAAGGATGAGAGTGGCGGTTGATCAAATGTCCCATTTTGTTGAGATTGCGCAAACCATTCTCAAGTAGGTCAGAATATTTGAGTCAGGAGGGGACTGGAAGCTGTGGACCATCCCCAGATTCCTCCTGGGCTTTCTTCTTACTTCTTGGTAGCTTCTGACCGAAGCAGAGCTCTAAACTGTGCTGGAATAGAGTGGTATCTCCCCAGCTACTTTCCACGCAGTTGATGTAGTGATTACCATGGAACAGAAAGCAACAGAAATTTGTTTTCACAAATTTTATCCTACTGTGCTGGTTCCAAACAACTTCTCTCTTACTTCTCGACTAGAACCTTTTGAATGTATCAGCATCATTCTGTGGTATGTGCTCTGTCTTAGCTTTAGATATAAACATTTTCTTGAATTAACTGATGGAAGGAAATGGTGACAATTTGAAATAGTGTCATAATTATGATATTTCAACCAGATGTTCTTTCTTCACATTTTTCTGTGTTATACACTTAGGCTATCACTAGCCAGGCGGGCTACAGTCCATGGGGTCACAAAGAGTTGGACATGACTGGGCACCTAAGCACAGCACAGCACAGCACAGGTGTATTTTATTCTCCATAAAGTAAAATATGCTTTTGTTAAAATTGTATATAGAGTATACTTTTGCCCTAAGTCCCTGGCATGTTTATTTTATCACACAATATGTTTTGTAATGAAATGCAAAGAGAGGAATTGCTAAATTGGGATATTGGATTTTATAAGGTTCATTAAATGGGTATGGGTAGAGAATCAGGAAAGAAAATAGTTATCAGACTTCTTACTATAGTGACTAAAATTGATGTCCAGCTCTATAGAGAAAGTCTTGCTAGTAGTTAATTTTATCTTGAGCAATATATTGGTCACTGACAGGGCAATCTTATTTTTACCTCATTATTCATACATGTAAATGTGTATTTACACATCAATGAATCAGCAAGTATTTTGTAGAGGAAAATTTTATCAGTTCGCTTTATATAACCACAGATAAAATGTAATGCTAGCAGGTAGTAGACTTTTATAGGTTAATCTCTATTCTCTGTCCAAGAATTGTATCCATATTGATATATCACACCAAATCAAAGAATTTTTTCCTGAACCACAAACTTTTGTGAAAGATGTTTTAGTTCAAGCTATTTTTCTTTTTTGCTTGTGTAGTATATCAATTTGGAGAAGGAAGTGGCAACCAGTATTTTTGCCTGGAGAATCCTGTGGACAGAGGAGCCTGGTGGGCTGCTGTCCATGGGGTCGCACAGAGTCGGACACGACTGAAACAACTTAGCATGCGTGCATGCATTGGAGAAGGAAATGGCAACCCACTCCAGTGTTCTTCCTTGGAGAATCCCAGGGATAGAGGAGCCTGGTGGGCTTCCGTTTATGGGGTCACACAGAATCAGACATGACTGAAGTGACTTAGCAGCAGCAGCAGTATATCAATTACAATTAGTTTCAATAATTAGTAGCAGATAAATTCAAGACATCAGTGCCTTAAATAGTGCTGACATTTGTTTTTCTGTTTCAGTGATTTTAAATTACAATTAAGTGTTATTCAGATTACTTTCATATTCATTTTTTCCTTGATTTCTATGACAATTCTGGAATGGAAGAAAAATAGACATTAGAATGTGAATAAGTTGAAGCTCAGAGCAGTTTGGTATTGTCTTCCTCTATGGAAGACTTCCTCTATGGAAGACTTCACTGCCCCAAAGAAGAGTCTAGACCTAAATGCAGGCCTTGGGAGTACAGTGTCCTTCTACCTACTGGCCTACTGGACCATTAGAAGACGTCTGAGTCATCGATATGGAGATCTTGGATGAACTTGATACAGCCCACGTGCAGAGGGAAGTGGAATGAATATGAATCCACAACCCCTCAAAGTCATAAAATAAATAAAGATATTTTCAGTGAGTATTTAATTCAATCTCACGCTGCCATTCTTGACCAACAGAGACATCCAAAGAAGATGTGCCCGCTGGAGATGATTGACACTGATATTGACATGCCTGAGAGAGTTCATTCCTTGCCATTAGTCCAATCTCTGGAGGCAGTGATGCAGAAAGAGGGGAAAGAGCACAGAACAGACCCGCAGAATTAAATCTGGACTGTGACATACTTCCTCGTTGTGTGACCTTGGACAAGCTACTTAACCACCTTGGCCTTTTGCTCATAGAGTCAGTATGCTCATCTAATGAAATAAAGTCTATGAAGACATGCAGGGCAGTGGCAGGCAGTGTGAAGGCACTCTCTAAGTGGTAACTATTATTATTCAAAGAGGCTAAGGAAGAGTCTAACCTCTGTATCTCCTTTGCTGAACTTAAGTCAAGAAACAGACAAAAAGGGGTCGAAGAAGCTAAGGGCTTCCAGATGTGGCCCAAGCCACAGCGTGGCAGAAGGTTTTCTGAGAGCCTAGATGCCAGAAGGAAAGTGGGAACCAGGAAAAGAAAAACTCCCACTTCCCTGCCCTGCTACTATTTGGTCCTCTTTTTCAATCTTTGAACTACTTAATAAACACTAATTAACCTTGTGCCCTGTGAGACAGACTTGCCTAAAGCACCATGCTCTTAAGAACTGCGCACATCTCCTGTAATTGACTTGATTATTCTCATTGCCTGGGACATGAGGAAAGCTTTCTTCCATCGGTATCTCATTACCAGAGAGAAAAACTTGCATGTGTACTCAATTCTGACCTCATGAAATTAAGGGTTTAGTCCAAGTGCAGCAGGAAATAGATGGCATCCTTCTAGAACAAAATATTCCTGACTTAAATATATAGAAAAGGATTCAAGACAAAACTGTTCATTAGGTGTTATAAAAATTTCTTTTAAACAAGCAAAAACTATCATTTAGAAAACATCATAAGCATGAACACGTTAGTCACTCAGTCGTGTTCGACTCTGTGAGACCGTATGGATTGTATCCCACCCGGCTGATCTCTCCAAGGACTCCTCCAGGCAAGAATACTGGAGTGAGTAACCATGCCCTTCTCCAGGGTATCTTGTCAAAGCAGGGATCAAACCTGGGTCTCCTGCATTGCAGGCGGATCCTCTACCATCTGAGCACCGGGGAAGCCCATCATAACCTTGAGTCTACTCGTGAGTCCATACATATCTGTATCCCAGGCTCAAAACATGCAGATTATTAGAAAGTCCCTTCCCTCCCCCTGTGGCCAAAGCAACAGCAAATAATCTTTTCAAGCTCAAACTGTGCAGTGTTAAAAATTTTACTTTTACTACTAAGTCCCTTCTGCTAAGCACCTGCTGTCTCTCAAGTCTTCTTGCATATGCCTGATTCGTAAGATTCCCTGTTTATTTTTGTCTATTTATGCATCTTAGTAGATGGTTGTCTCCTTGAAGGCAGGAGCCTGGTGATCTAAGATTTGATTCCTCCTAACTGTGTGGCCTGGGAAAGGCACTCAGGAACTTGGTCAGCCCTGGGAATCCTGATTGGCCCTTGTCCTCTTTGGCACACACCCTTTCCATATATCTGGTCATTTTCCTGCCTTTCTCTGTCCTGTTTGTGGCTTCTGCTCACTCTTTCTCCATAAACTTAGCTTCTCTTTCTCATCTATTTCCACCGTCCAGCAGTACCTGAAGGCCCAATTCTAGCATCAACTCCTTCATCACCTATGGCCTCAGGGTGCTGTCCACTGAATCATTCCTTTTCCTGGATTCTGACTGCATAACATTCAATTATCCCCAGTTGCCCCATGGTTTCTAGCTTTATCTCTACAACTAAATGCCTTAAGGAGAAAGGCTCCTGTCTGACATTTCTTTCATTGATCGATTTCAGCAAATATGTTCTTTTGTTATCCATCCCCAGTTGTACATGACAGAAATATAGTAGACACTCAGTAAGGACTGACTGTATGTTCAGTCCAGCTGCAGTGTCCAACATGGGTCTAAGTAAATAAGTAAGGTCGTGTCTGACTCTTTGTGACCCCATGGACTGTAGCCTACCAGGCTTCTCCCCTGGGATTTTCCAGGCAAGAGTACTGGAGTGGGTTGCCATTTCCTTCTCCAGAGGATCTTCCCCACCCAGGGATCGAACCAGGGTCTCCCGCATTGTAGGCAGACGCTTCACCATCTGAGCCACCAGGGGTCTAGTCTCTAGTAAAAGCCTTTTCTTGGATTTTACTAGGGAAGTGGTTCTAGCTTTAGGTTGCACTTACTTTATTTATCTGTCTAGAAATTTTACCACCTATTTCTGGTTAAAATAGAATAGACAACCCAATCAAAAAGTAGGCAAAATACCTAAACAGACATTTCTCCAAAGAAGACGTACAGATGGCTAATAAACAATGAAAAGATGCTCAACATCATTCATTATTAGAGAAATGCAAATCGAAACTGTGATGAGATATCACCTCACACCGGTCAGAATGGCCATGATCAAAAAATCTACAAACAATAAAGGCTGGAGAGGTTGTGGATGAAAGGGAACCCTCTTGTGCTGTTGGTGGGAATGCAAATTGATCCAGCCGCTATGGAAGATAGTATGTGAGTCACTCAGTCGTGTCTGACTCTTTGCAACTCCATGGATTGTAGCCTACTAGGCTCCTCTGTCTATGGAATTTTCTAAGCAAGAATACTGCAGTGGGTTGCCATTTCCTACTTCAGGGGATTTTTCTGACCCAGGGACTGAACCCAGGTCTCCTGCATTGCAGGCAGATTCTTTACCATCTGAGCCACCAGTGAAGCCCATGGAAGACAGTATGGAGATTCCTTTAAAAAACTAGGAGTAAAACCACCATATGACTCAGCAATCCCACTACTAGGCATTTACCCTGAGGAAACCAAAACTGAAAAAGACACATGTACCCCAATGTTCATTGCAGCACTATTTATAATAGCTAGAACATGGAAGCAACCCAGATGTCTGGCAACAGATGAAGGGATAAAGAAGTGGTACATATATACAATGGAATATTACTTAGCCATAAAGAGGAACGCAGTTGAGTCAGTCCTAATGAGGTGGATGAACCTGGAGTCTATTATACAGAGTGAAGTAAGTCAAAAAGAGAAAAACAAATGTAGTATATTAATGCATATGTATGGTTCCTAGGATGATGGTACTGATGAACCTGTTTGGAGGGAGCAATGGAGACACAGACATAGAGAACAGACTTATGGACATGGTGAGGGGAGAAAGGAGAAGGTGGGATGAATGGAGAGAGTAACATGCAAACGTGTATGTTACCATGTGTAAAACAGATACTCAGGGAACTCAAACCAGGGCTCTGCAACAGCCTAGAGGGGTGGGGTGGGGAGAGAGGTTTGAGGGATGTTCAAGAGAGAGGGAACATGGGTGTACCTATGACTGAGCCACGTTGATGTTTGGCGGAAACCAACAATATTGTAGAGCAATTATCCTTCAATTGAAAATAAATAAATTAGAAAAAGAGATGAACATCAGTTTTAGATCAGTTGTCAATATGATGCCTAGACATAAGTTGAAATTACTCACATTTGGAGATAAGGAAAAAACAAGAAATAAACATGTCTTATTTTTAAAAAAAGATTTTTTTGGCCAATAAAGAGGGGAGAGGGTGTACATTCTGCGGTTGTAGTTGTTGTTGTAGTTTTCTTGCCGTCGCCTACGTCCTGTGTTTCTGTCCCATTGTTTAACATTCCTTCTCTCATGACTCACTGCCCGTCTCTTTGGCCACCTCTCCCACCTCTTTGGCCCTTGCTCACCATTTTCCAGTCATTCTGACTTCTTTAAATTCTTGTAACTTGCCACGAAGGCAATAGACAATAGAAGGCTATTATTTTTATGTCGTTGTGCACAAGCTGTAGAATCCGTAAGAATTATATCCCAACGTCAGCCCTTCCAATCTCCTTTCTCCCATCTAGCTCTGACTGATCTTTCAGGATGCAACTTTAACATCATTTTTTTTTCTGACATGTCTTCCTGTTGCTGAAGCCCGAGGAGAAATAAATTCCCAGAACATGCCATACTTGGGTGGTGAGATGTTGTCACCCATTGTCAACGCCTGGATTCCAAGTCTGAGGAATCAAAGCCTGTGTCTGTTTTATCCATCCTTAATATCATCTGTGTTCACCCCAGCACCAGACCCAGATGGCGTGCTTTTCTCCTTGGGGTGAATGAATGCATTCCCGCTATAGGGGACCTATAGGAACGGGTATAGACTGTCAGCTCTCCCAGCAGACCCAAGTATCAAGGCCCTGTTCTTTTTTGTATTCCCTAATTTATCTCTATATAACCCACTTTGCTTATTTTAATTTCATTTTTTGAAAGTTTTGAAACATCCCAGTATACAAAATTAAATTAATCATAATCCTTGTTTCATTTTGAATTGCTTAATTGAAGAAATCCTGGCAAGCTTTCCTCTAGACAGCATAGTTCTTGTAGGATGGCAAGTTCTCTCAGAACATTTTCCAAGTGTGTGCCCATTTAAATATTTACTTGCAAGTGTCTTTTGTTTTCAGGAAACTTATTTGGAAATTCTGAGTGCAAATTAAGGCTATGTAATCCATTTGGACAAAAGCAAGCTGGTTGCCAGGTTACCATTTTAAATGGGCTCATAAAATACTGCTTGGGAATATCACTTTAATCCAGTGTTTACTGTACCTGGCAACTGTCCTTGTGGTACACTTCGAAAGTATTTAGATAGGATGTGGTTTCTAATGACCGAGGAGTCACCACCACTTGGTAAATAGGATTAGAGGCAAGGCTGAGATACTTCACTACTCATCACGTGCATTTAAGTGTATGAGAGTTAAATCTGACAAGCTGGGTGAAATTTCTTTCATGTAAATGAATGCTTTTCTTGCCTGGAATACTTTATTTATCAGAATCATGGAAGGGCTATTTAACATGTTAGGAAAAATGCTGTCATATTTTGTTCTGCTTCTTATAACTCTCAGCTAAGAGGACCAGAAACACGATGAGACGCAGGGCTGCACACGGCTGGGTGTGCAGGTGGGTGGACAGCCTGCACCCTCCTGCAGCTGCGTCTCCCTGGCAGGCGTCTAGGGCTCCTCAGCTGCGCGCAGAACCCAAAAATAAATGCTTTTCCCTTCATTTCTTTCTCTGACTCACCTCAAATAGAAGGAGACTTTCCACTTACAAGAAAGCACAGCTTTCTCTGTTTTATGCTCGCAAAAATCACCTGAGAACATTAGGATGCAAAGGACTGAATGCAGACAGTGTGATTCCTTCTCCGCCAGGCCGACAAGCAGGGCCTTATGTGCTTTATTCTGTGCCATGTCCTTGCACACTCAGTATTCTCTGCATCTTCTTTTTTTTTATTTTTTTTATTTTTTTTGCATCTTCTTTTTAAGAGATAGCTGCCCCTCCTGAGTCTTTTTCAAACCTCGAAGAGGGCCTATGCAAAAGTTCTTGTAAATTGCTTTGTGGGGTAAAGAGGAACCCTTCCCTGTTATCACATATAGTAGCATCTGCCGTGGTGGTAATCACCAGCTATTTGCCTTTTCCTTCTGGGCATACAGCTAGGCCACACACTGCGGCCTCTCTCAGAGCTGGGGGCGGCACTGGCATTGAATTTGGCTAATTCCATCAGGTAGAAGTGACTTGCACATCTCCAGGCCTGACTGAAAAAAAACCTTCCTGCTTAACCCTGCTCACTCTGCCTGCTGCCCGCAGGAATGGTGTTTGGGGTTCTCCAAGGCTTTGAATACAAAGAGTCAGAGGAGAGTGTCCTGTTGACTATCACCAGACCGTGACATGAGCAAGAAATCAACTTGCATTGTGTGAAGCCATTGAGGTTTGGGGTGGTTGTTGGAGCAGTTAACCCAACCTGACAATTGCAATGCTCTTTAACCCTTTGTCACCTTCAAGTATTCATGAAAACGCATGAAAATGGCCACCATGAAAGAAAAGTAACATCAACAGTCAAGTTAACAAGCATCCTGAATGGTGTGGGTGGTGCTTAGCCGGTCAGTCTCGCCCCTCTGTCACCAGGCCTTGTCCTTTTGAAATGGCTATGGAAGAACACTAAATCCTTGTCATTTGCTTGCTGTTTTATTTTGGCTATACAGCCTGGATCTCTTGGGAAAGCTCCTACAAACCGCTGTACTGATGGTTTTGACTCATACCATAGAGGCAGTACTGCTCCTATCCTTTTCTTCCTCCCTTCCGTACAAGAATATTTTCTTTAATGCTGAGTGTAGCTCTATTTGGCCTTGGGACCTCAAGATCATCACAGGCTTTTGGAGTCCCAAAATGTGTTTGCAAAAATTGTATCTTCTGGGTTATATTCATTGAACATACTTAGACGTCTTTACTTAAGCTTCAAAATATGTCTGAAATGCAAACACAGTCAAGCATAGATTTGGCAACGATTCAGTTAATCTGATCTCCATAGGCAGAGAAACCCAGGTAATTCAAGCTGAAAGAGAAAATTCACTTAGATAAGGCATTTTCAGTTAGGGCCACACAGGAACATCTGCCAGCTTGTAGGCTGTCAGGTTTTTGAAGAAGTGTTTTATTTTCTTGGGAAGTACAAGGGTAGAAGAAATATTCAAGTACTTGAAATAACCTTTTCTCTCCCTAGATAGCCTTGGGCAATCAGGTCCCAGAAAGGAAGCAGGCATTTCCCCTCTGAAAAAGGATGGCTTTAACTTCTAGCAGTTAAGCTTTCTCTCAGGAAAGGGAAAAATCCTTTTTTTTTTTTTTTTTATTTCTTCCCAGCTATACTACAGTCCTAAAAATATCTCAGCCACAGTTGAGCTGGTTATCTTTTAGCACCTGCATTGGTGAATCTCCCATGGCCTCTAAATTCAATTTTTAAAAATTGACTCTCAAATTTTCAAAGGGCTAGGGGATGGGGAAAATTGGAGATTAGAATCCAAAAGGGCCTGTGGAGGAAACAGTGGAAATTTAAACTGCCTTCTGTGTGCACAGCTGCCCTGCTAATAATGCTTTTGCCCAGGAACATCTGCCTGGGGCCTCAACACACACCCAGGGTGCAGGCTGAGGGTTCAGAAATGCATCTCGTGATGGGGGATTATCCTTGTGCCTCTTCTCTCCTGCCACTGTGGCTGGTTCCAAATGGAGCTGCTGGTGATCCAGAAACAAAGTGGACTCCCTTCCAGGAAGCTGAAATAAGAATATTAAGAAACCATGGAGCCATACGAACACTTTCCATGTTACTTAGAACTTGACCAGACTTAGCCTTAATCAAAGTTAATCAACCCATCCAAGGCAGATCAGAGAGGAGATCCAAATGGGGATGAATGCCAATGCAGCGGGGCACCAAGGGCCTTGCTGGTAATAGGCGAGAAAGCTTCTTTCTCCAAATGAGAGGGATGCTCCACTGTGCTCCACCATATGTCCGCTGCAATCTGTGGCCTTATGGATGAAGAACTCTCCTGACCCCCAAGGCACAATGTTGAACATGGAGCAAACTTGACAGTGCCAAAGGGGGAAAGGAATCTGCTGTGTTTCAAAGGCAACTGAAATGTTGGTAAAAGAAGATGCCACTGGTGTTGATTGTTTTCGATACTATTAGCTCAAAGGTGAAGGCAGAGAGGATTTTTGAAATTTTCTGAAATTAACAACTATAATATTAAAGGTTCCATTAAAAAAAACACACACAAGAATGTTGACATATCTAAATATTTAGCATTCTTTACAAAGTTGACCATTGGAGAGGCTCTAAACATACTCTGTTAAAATTACCATTTTTCAGATAAAATTTGGAATTTTTCCTCAGCAGTGCCTTTAGAAACTGTGGGATGTTTTATTAAATACTCAGGAGTGTTCACTCTGTATATACTGTGAACTTTACTTTTTTCTAAGTAGTTAAAAGTTATAAAGCTTACCTGTAATAATTCAGATATATGATCAGAGTGTTACATTTGGGAGAAATGAGCCTATTTAAAAGTAACACAATTAAACTTTGTAAGTAAAAAGTAATCAAAATTAGTTTGGGGCTAATTTACAACGTGACTCTAAAACAGTGAGCTAAGAAGAGTTCTTGAACTGCTTTTCACAATGACAAAATTCTACAATACATGGCTAGCTCCCAAGGATGATTTGACAGGCAAGTATTTATTTGGGTGTTTACATCCTGGCACAGTTATTTAAAAGGTCAGCATGGCAGAGTTTAGAGGGGCTTTATGACATTGACTTTCATTGATGAACAGTTAGGTAATCTGGACAGCCTCCTACTGAGGACAACAAGGGAAGCATAAAAACATTTTTTTAGTGGCACAAAGGCATTGGAAAGTCAATAAGACATGGAAGGATTATAAGGTCAAGATTTTGAAGAAGAGAGACATTCAAAGAGAATAATGCTGCATCAGAGGCCACTCTTCTCCTTGCAGCTTCTGCCCATTCCATAACAGTTGGCTAAGCGGCCAAGAAGCTGCATTGTTTACAGAGAGTTTTGTGGAGTTAGGAGGACAAAAGCTGGAATAGAAATGTTGCCAGTAGTGCTGCAAAGCATCAATATTTTGGATTAAATTCCCAAAGATCTCTAGGAGTAAGGATTCTACAAGGGTGAACCATAAAGGGGCAATATCTCAAAGGAATTGAAGTCTAGATATAAAGTCTCTAAATTCTTGAAAACAGATCAAGGAATGCCTGTGTGGCTAGTGTACATGGCTGCCTACAAAAGTCACAATAAATCATGGATGATTTATTAGTTTAGGGCTAATCTGATCTCTGTAATTTTTATATATAATATTCAGCAAGTCATCAAAATAATCAGGCACATAAAAAGAAAACATAAGAGAAAAAACATAGAAACAAACATTTCTAAACTGCAGATAAAGACTTTAGCTACATTTGCTATATTTTAGGAAATAATAAATAGTATTAAGAAGTTAATAAGATATCTGGAAATTATTTTAAAAACTATATAGAAATTAAGAACTCCTTAGGAGCAGCAGCACAATAGAAACATTTGAAGAATAAGTAAGCAAATCAAGATAAATTAGAAGAAAATGTCCAAAGTGAATAATGGAGAATAAAAAGAATCTAAAGTTAAAAGAACAGGTAAGACACATAGAGGATAGTGTGAGAAGGTGCAATGGATAAGAGTCCTAGAAGAAAAGATGAGGAAAAAAAAGAAGTATCAGTGATCAATGATAATGTGACAATAGATAAGGACTTTCCCAAAATGAAGAAAGCATCAAGCCACATGTTCAAGAAGCATCATAAACAAGAAGGATTCTTTTAAAATCACATCTAGATGCATCATAGTAAAACTGAAAAAAAGAAAAAAACTCAACCAGGAAAATTTTTTAAATAACACCTTAGAAACAAAAAGGTTAGAAAGAAAATATCAAAAGAAGAAATAATTAGCCTGACAACTATCTTTTGAAAAGAAAAAAAAATATGAAAGACGGTAAAAATACAGTGACAACTTTCAAAGAAAGAAAGCAAATAACTGTCAACCTAGCATTCTATACCCAGTGAAACTATCTTTCAAAAAATAAAGGTAAAATGCATAAACTTTAATTTTTTGTTAGTTGAAAAAATTCATCACCTAGTGAATTGAAATATGTTGTTTCAAGTAATGGATGTTTTTCAGGTAGAAGGATAATGATCTTAGAAAGGAAGTTGTAGATTCAGAACAATTTAAGTACAAAAACGCCACTCACAACAATGAAAAGCACGTATGTGGGCAAATCTAAATTGATGTTAGATCTAAATTGTTTAATGAACAATGTTAATAATGTCATTTAGATACACAAAATCAATGGTCAATGGTGTCCACGTATTCAAAGGTCCTCACTTTGTCAGAAGTATAATTAGTAATTTATACAAAAGTTTGGATTAAATCTAGGGTGCCTGTGGTAATCTCTGGGATAAATGGTGAATCATGCAGTATTTGTCTTTTGTTGCCTGACTTATTTCATTTAGGATATGGCTTCAAGTCTCATTTATGTTGTTACATAGTGCCAATTTTTCTTCTTTATTAAGGCTGAATAGTATTCCATTGTGTGTATGCATGTGTGTACACACAAAGAATGTATTATTTATATATAATATGCTATTTGTCCAATTCATATGTTGAAAGCCATCTAGCTTGTTTTCCTATCTTGGCTTTTGTGAGTAATGCTGTGATGATCATGAGAGTGCAGACATCTCTTGGAGATGGTGACTTTACTTCCCCTGGATGCATACCCAGAAGTGGGGCTGCTAGGTCAGATAATAGTTCTATTTTGAATTTTTGAGGAAATTCCATTCTGGTTTTCAAGGACCTACACCATTTTGTATTCCCATCAACTAAAATAGTGAAATTCATAGAACCAAAAAGTAGAGTGGAAGTTGCCCAGGATGAGAGGAGGAGAGAAGGAAATGGGGAGCTATTAATCAACAGGCATGGAATTTCATTAAACGAGATTGACATGCTCTAGAGATATACTGTACAACATTATACCTACAGTCAAAAATAATGTATTATCCCCTGAAAATTTATTGTACAAGTAGATTTAATGTTAAGGGTTCTTACCACAATAAAATAAAATAGGTTGAAATGGAATAATTTTTAAATATAGTAGATAATTCCAAAAGAAAGCAGAGGAGGAAAGATAAGATACAGAGAACAGACCAGACAAATAAAAAGAAAATATTTAGATGATTGATTTAACCAAAAATATATTAATAATTAAATTAGTGTAAATAAGATAAACAGTATTGAACAGGAGATTCTAGAAAGTTAAGTAGGAATAGAAAACAAATAGTAAAAGATGTGGAAAGGAAGAGATCAAGCTATTATCATCACCAATAGCTAGTGTAATAATGTATGTGTCAAAAATACAAAGAAGCTCCAGATAAGTTATTGGAATAATAGATGAATTTGGCAAGATGGCTGACTATGAAAAGCAATTTTAAAATTATCTTTCTTTTTTTTCCTTTTGGATTTCATTTTTCAAGTAAAAGACTGTCTTTTATCTTAGGAATTCTTCCTTAGGCACTTGGTCTCTACCTCTTTTTTTCTCTGTGGTTGCCCACTTCTAGAGGAATCAGAAGCCATGTTATAAGGTAGCCCTATGGACAGTCTCATGTAACAAAGATCTGCCAACATGAGTCAGCTTGGAAGTGAAGCGGTATTTTTATACATTACCAAAAAAACTGGAATACAGAATTAAAAAAAAAAAAACTACTTAAAATATCATATTAAAAAAGTCATTAGCTAAGGTTTTCCCATGTTGTGCAGTGGTAAAGAATCTGCCTGCCAATGCAGTGTGACACAGGAGATGTGGGTTTAACCTCTGGGTCAAGAAGATCCTCTGGAGTGGGAAATGGCCACCTGCTCCTGTATTCGTGCCTGGAAAATTCCATGGACAGAGGAGCCTGGCAGGCTACAGTCCACAGGGTCACAGAGTTGGGCGCAAGTGAGCTACTGAGCACTCACAGAAATAAATAAGCAATATGTAGGACTCAACTCCAAACAAGTACTTATAAACAGTAGAAATGAAATCCATGAATGCACATATATACATACATATACACACATATGTATGTATGTGCATACTCATATACAGCGGAATTTTACACAGCAATGAAAAGGAATGAATCACAACCACATATAATAAAATGGATTAATGTTACAAATGTAGTATTGAAAACCACAAGACTCACAGATTCTATTTATATAAATTCTATAAACAGATAATAGTAAGCTATAGCATTAGAACTCAGAAGAGAGGTTATTTTTGTGGTTATAGACTGGGAAGGTGCATATAGGAACTTCTGAGATTCTGGCGAAGTTTTATTTCTTCACTTCCTGACCAGGTTTGAAGGACCTGGTCAGAAAGTGGGCAGGCTTGGTGGCTTGGATCCATTGTGGCTGGCATGGATCCTGGGTCTTCAGGGGCAAAATAGGGATCAGGGACCAGTGACTTGGGTCTGGTTATCTGTGTCCAAGGCAGATGACCTCATTTTGGGGAGGGCCAGGAATCTGGTTCATGAGAGCCTTCTGGTGATGGCATGGACCTTTTGCTGGAGTTCATGGTAAAGTCGGGCCCTCACTTCAATCTCCTTCTCACATGGAGAAGAGGTCTCTCTGCACGTGGGCTGCCTGGGTTCGGGAGAGGATTGATGAGGGTCCTGTGAACTTGTCTCTAATACCCTCTTCAGTGCATATCTCCTTATTTATGTGTTCCACCCACATGCTTTAACCCCTATCTGGGAATACTTAGCTCTTGCGAGGTTATTTTTGTGTGGAGGTTGTTGATCAAATTGGTGTTTCTGGGAGGGGATGAGCACTAGGAATTCCTATTCTCTATCATGATGTCACTTCCGTATCTCACTATGTTTATCTTCTGTGATGAAAGTGATTTGAATCACTGTCAGTTTGGGGGCAAAAATTCTAGAAACTTTAGCTTGTAAGCACAGAGTTTTAAAAATAGTTAATATCTTTTCAAATAAACTACACAATTAATTTTACTAAAAAATAAGTAATGTTAAAATAACAAAAAAATCTCTCTGCCCCAAGGATCAACATCATGACCAAATATTACACTATAGATTTAGTCAGTCAGTCAATATTTAGGTTTTCGTTGCTGTTTAGTCACCAAATCATGTCCAGTTCTTTTGCAACTCCATGGACTGTAATCCACCAGGCTCCTCTGTCCATGGGATTTCCCAAGCAAGAATACCGGAGTGGGTTGTCATTTCCTTCTCTAGGAGATCTTCCTGACCCAGGGATCAAAGCTGTGTCTCCTGCATTGCAGGCGGATTCTTTACCGCTGAGCCACCAAGGAAGCCCCTCAATCTTCATATAGGCAATTTTTTATTTTTTCACTCAACAATCAGTATGGAGCAAATATTGCTCCCTCTTAGAAGCCACACTTTGAACACATAGATAATAAGATAGAGTTCATAACTGAGCAATTCACGAAGTAAGAAAAATAGTCAAGATATTCATAAAGTCCTCCACTTGAAATTTATTAAGCACCTCTGGATGATGGATAGTCAAAGATGAATGGTATTTATGGCCTCTGCTCTTGAAGAGCACCCTAGAGAGCATGATAAATTCCAACGACATGTTCTAAGATTTACAATAAACAGAGGAGGAAATAGCTGAGTCCCCCCGGGCAAAGCGGTGGTCAAGAGGAAGTGACAGTTGAGCTGTGTCCTGAAGGATGAGTAGAAACAACATCATGGGCAAAGACAGAGTCACATCAGCAGGTTTGGAGAACTGGAAATAAGTTCACAGACACTAGAAATTAAGTGGATGGAGGCAATAAAGGGAGAAGGGACTGGAAAGTAAAGCGGGGGCTGGATAGCAAATGACCTTTTGCTATCATACGAAACATGTTCGATTTTTGGCAATACATGGTAATTAAATGTTTTTAAGTAGAAGAGTAACGTGTTCATATTGCATCTTAGAAATATGGCCATGTGGACAATATTCACAAAAACGAGGCTGCCTAGAGACCGTGAATATAACAGAGGGATGGTGTTGCATGCAGAGGACTTCAGATGTGGAACTAAAGATATTGCCAATGGCTTGGAAAAGCACTGGATGTTTAGTGGTGCCCTTCCAGGTATGGGACACACTAGAGGAAGACCTTGAGTTCAGTTTCCACTTGCTGAATTTAAGTGCCTAGGCATAAACATGAAGGATGATGACCTTGAGGTCAAGGATCACATTTAAGTCTCTTTCGACCTTTCCGCGTGTATAAATCCATAATCCTTTTTTCCTGTATGATAAATGACAATGTCTTTAGAGTTATAGATAAATATGCTTATGTTAATAATTATACTTTTCTTGTGGAAGCATGATAAACCCTTTAGGGCAGGAATAAATTCCGTAGTCCTCTATAAATAGCTCTGTGAGTATCAAAAGTTCCTTTCTCCTCCCTGAGAGTCGTAACTCAGAGATAGCAGAGGACAGACGTGACTTGGCATGCTGCAGTTCATGGGGTCGCAAAGAGTAGATGTGGCTTAGCAACTGAACAACAACAACAATAATTTTGGTATTTTGAAGCACTGGGAGAGCTAAATCAGTCTCCTTCTTTGGCCTCTTCTTCCCAGAGTGATGTCCTTAGTAAAAGATAGTCTTGCTTTAAATTTTGAGTCTATGACCTTATTTTCTGAAACAAATGCACTCATTATCCTGGAGTGCTGTTATATTTTTTCTTGAATAGTCACTCAGTGTTTCCTCCTATGTATACGTTATTTCCCTAATTATATCATCAGCTCACTGAGGGCATGACTTCCTTGTCTCTGGATCTTCTGAGGCCCTCTGCAGAGCACCAGGCACATAGTCTGTGCTCAGAAAACGCTGCTGACGGTATGCTTTTGAGCTAATCAAATGACATCATTAACTATTTTTAATAAGTCAAAGTTTAAACTTAAGCTGCATGTCTTCTGGATTTTCAAAGTGTGGCTAACTTTCTTGGAAACTGTCATGTCCTCACACAATCAACTTCCTTAATTCCTTGTTGATGCATTCTCTTAATTATAAAAGAAAAAATGTTTGATTCATTAAAGAGAGTTAACACGTGTTGCGATACTCAGAGTGATTTTCCCCCCTGTTATTGAACTTGATTTGCTAAAGTAAAAGCAAAAGTCACAAATCCCACAGTGACTTCACTCATGTCCTGTTAACCAACAACTTGTCACAGACATCGGGTAGACAGCTGGAACATTTATAAAGGCCGTAGGGCCTTTGCAATGCACTGGAAATAGTTCTGTTTTCATGAGTCTTAGGACAGATATACCCCTACAATCACATTGTTATTGTCAAGGGACATTCCACAATCTCTTTATATTTTTATAAATTATAATTAAAGTGTGCAACCAAATTAAGGCAGGACAAAGGTGGATTTTTGGAATCAACCAGGTCTCTTTCCTGAATATTATTTCCCTTGTGAAATTTATTGCATTTCCTGAACGCATGAAACCTTGTTTCTCTAGAGGAGACTTGACTTTCTCCCTCAAGAGTTAATCTCCTTGTCAATGACCAGTTGTTCATGGACAGGCTACTTATCAAACAATGATGGTGCCCTACATTGAGACCATCTATGGGCTGCGATGTGTCTACCCATTGGAACATGATGTACAAAGTTGATAAAACTAATAGATTTTACGGTAGCTTTCTAGGCAAAATAACACAAAAGCAACACTAACTTCATTCAAACTTGAGTGTTAAAATAGAATTGTTTCTCACTCAGAGAGCTCCGTCAACAGGAACTGAGCATGGGTTAGTGCAGAAAACGCTATGAATCACCAAGCCTCAGAAGACTGTCTTTGTGCAGACAGATGGTTTGATTCTTTCATTGTATGTTGGCCATAGTAACATTTCAAGTCCTAGGATATTCAGGACAGTTAATTTAAATGCTTCATGCTTTATTTACTCCATGTTTAAAAGATTTCTTTTTAAAGTACCAGTCATCCATTAAATCCATAAAGCTGATGTGTCAATTGGTCCAATTCTTTGGTTGCTGTTAAGTGGTTATTGAATAAGCCACAATGTATCAAACATAAGTATAGACAAGTCTACTCTAAGCTTACAAGTTAAATTAGCTTAAGCATCACTCATAAAAAACACAGATCCTAAACAAGCATGTATTGATCAAATTTTAAAGTTGGTTTGTGAACAATGGACTTGAGTGAATATCTTGGTGGAACCAGTTGCTAAAAATGAATTTTTGAGAACTGAGCCTTATTTGACTCAACTTTTCTGAGAAGATTTCACGTGTAAGCTGTAAATTGAAGAAGAGTCAAATGTTGGATGTCAGTGAGCTTTGCAGGTAGAACGCAAAGTAATCGAGGTTAGGGAAAAAGTCCAAAACAAATGCTCTCAAACCTAAATTTGAAGCAGATTTCTTAATTAAAATGGAAAACTAATTTCAAAATTGGGCAAGATTGGCAATTATTTGGTCACTTTGATCAGCATTAATTACATGAACAAATCTGGAATTGAGCCAAGGCAGCGTTTTCTTCTTTTGATCAGTTACACGCTGGGCAATTGAATTAAGCATATACTGGCACGCACACTTCTGAAAGAGTGGCTGTTAGTTCAACCAAGTCTCAAATTCAAACTTCACACAAACGGTGTGATGCCGCAGTCTGCTTTGAGGACCTAGAAGCAAGTTTATAAGGTTTGATTGCTCAGGGAAATAGAAAATGATATATAAGGTGATTCAGTCTTCTTGGATAAATGTGGAACTTTCTACAAATCTCAGACTTGGGGGTTCTACTATTGCTTCCTAGAACTCATCAGTATATACCATCTCTTTTCTGAAACAGAAAAAAAAAAAAATCGTTAGTTATGGCTCAAAAGAAGCTACTGGTTTTACTATGTTTAATAAGCTTATTTTACAAATAATATTACTATGTAGTCATTACATTTTCATTTGGCTAATGTTAGAGCTGAGATCTTGTTCCTATGGCCTTTGACTGTTTACAAAACCCTTTTATATTTATTATTTCTTTAGACCTGCCTATTTACCTTCTCGGGTGATTCTTATTGTCTGTATTTAACAGATGAGGAAAACGAAGCTCAGAAGACTGACTGCCCCAACATCATAAGTTCATAAGAGTCAGAACTTAAATCCAAGAGTCCCGACATCTAGAGTTTTTTGTTTTTTTGTTTTTTTTTAATTATATTTCAATACCTGTTAGAACCCAGAGAAGTATTATGCTATGGAATATTTCCAGAATTTCAGAGATCAATTCATAAAATACTAAACAGCAATCTTAAGAACAGGATTAAGCAGTGATGGTTCTAATGGGCTTTGTAACAGATGATATCTATCATGGGATTCAGAAACATTCTGAGCTTTTCCTCATTCATTTTGTCCTCTTCTCTAACTGCTTTGGGTGTTGGTCGTGAAGTGGATAAAGTAGCCAGAGCACTGTAGAGACAACTGTAGTCTGACCTTTGGGTAAGTATTCAACCCAGAATTTTTCTCAGTGGAAACGGTGGAAAAATAAAAGAATACAACTTACAAGGAAAAATAAATAAATAAACTTTTCCACTGTAATGACAGTAGTTTTATCAAGATTGGTTCAGAGTCATCTTTATTCCAAAAGGTCATGCCAGGGGCTGGACTGAAAATGCAAACCCTTCTCAGGTTAGTGCCATATGGCTGAAATATTCCAGTTTCTTTTCTTTTTTTTGGCCTCCGGATGATAAAGTCCAATTGCTATGTAGGATTGGGGGCTGAGGGAGAAGGAACAAAAGGAATTTGTTTACACAAATTTACTCCCAGATGTCCTAAATTATGCCTCAAAAAATAATCATTTAAACTGTTCCACACAAAGACTTTGTAAACAAACACATTTGCAGTATTGCTCCTTAAATGGGAGAGTTGGGGGGAAGAAGACAGACATTAAATGTTCTGCGGTGAATAGTGGCTTTTACAGCTCTGCTCCTAAAGAATTAGTTACTTTTGCAAAGAGAAGTTTCAAGCTATGGAGGGTGGACCAATGATATGCTAATGTAGTCCAGCCTCAGAGTCTATGTAATCTTTATAAGTTAATCTTCATTATTGGCAGATTCCGTGTTTCAAATTTGCCTACTTGTTAAAATTTATCTGTGATTCCAAAGTCAGTACCCGTGGTGCTTTCGGGGTCTTTCCCAGTTAAGTGCAGAGGTGGGAAGCTTTGAGTTGTCCATTGTGGACATTCCCAGCTGATGTGGAACTCGGTCTTCTTGTTTCAGCTCCATACCATATAGAAGTGTCCTTTTCTTGGTCTATTTAGTGATACATCTTTCACATTTTTTTTTTGGTAGTTTTTTTTGGTAACTTTGCTGTTTAAAATGGGACCCAGGCTTAATGCGGAAGTGTTGTCTGTTTTTTTAATACCTGAGCCCAACAAGGTTGTGTTATGCCTTACAAAGAAAATATACATTAAGATAAGCTTCATTCGAGCATGAGTTAATAAATCAACTATGTATTAAGATGTTTTTAAATGGAAACACACATAAAACAAGGTTACACATTAATCAATTGATAAAAATATTGTGACCAGAGGCTTGCAGGAACCCCCTCCTATATTTCCTCTACTGGCAATGTTTCAGTATTTGCTAATGTGTTTGCAGTGACTTTCTAGAACTTATAACTATACCAAATAATAAGATTCCACTATTGTATTTAGTTCTACTACCCAGAATTATCACAGATATCATGTAAGAAAAAGAATGTATATTATGACTTCGAACTACAAAATTTATAGCTATAAACCCCAAATTTTGAAGGTAATTGTTGGTTTATTATTTTTAAAAAAGCATGTCTCAAATGTATATAACCTTGAGTGAAATATACATACCTATTTTCAGGCATACTTTGTTTCCTCTTAAGAGATATACAACATTTTGCAAAGTAATTCAAGTGGATTAAATATTTCACAATGTTATGAAAGGGTAAGGCTATCAAACAAAAGCTTCAATAGACATACCCAAGTCATGCCTTTTGAAAGAACCTGTATTAGAATAGAGCTGGTGTTAACTGAAATATAACCCCCACATGAGTATTTTTTAGGTGCATTGAGTTTTTATTGCTGAATAATAATGCTTGCATTTGTAGAGCTTTCTGTGGTCTTAAGCCTACTCATGTGCATCCAATTACTTTGATCTTTAAGAAAATGATAGATATTCAGGCACTACTACAACAAATTAGCTGATGGGAACTGTGAGTCTACTGGTTAAGTGACTTGCCCACAGTAACAAGTATGGGCAAGTTAACTTAGTAACACAGCATCTTGTTAACGTAGTAACAAGTCACTCACATGGCATTGTTGGTGTTAAAATTCAAAAGACTTCAGGTAGTGTCCTTGATTTTGCCCTGTGTTGTCATGCCAAGGGTCATTATTAGCCTTGAGAAATTTTTAGCACACTTTATCAGTAAATCCAAACCCCAAAATCAGTTGAAAATGTTCTAAATGTATAGTTGTTATGTGTTTTCCATTTATAATTCCACTTACCTGTATTTGAAGCAGTGCTTTTTCAATAATATATTTCATTTTCCTATTCTTCAGACCTAGAAATGCATTGTACCATGTCTATGATAGAAGTATTTACTGAGAGACAAGCTGAATTTGTAACCTGTATCTTATGGCTTCATGCTGAAATTACATTGCTTACTTTTATAGTGAATATTTAAGTTTGGGAAGCATGTAGGTCTCGTTTATATCTCAAGCTAAAGAACATTCAGTATTATGCTGAACAGAAAGAAGCTCAAGATTAGGCAAATGTAGCTACCAAAATAAATGATCTTTTTGAAAATAATTTATATCATGTCAACCTTGAACTGATTAAAAAAAATAATTGTAGCTGTTAGTTTGGTAGCCAAAATGTTGCAAAAACTGGGGGAGAGGCATTTCTTTTTTGCAGGGGGTGTGTGGAGGCACATATTTACTTGCACTTGGAAGATTATTTTACTTTAAATGGATTCAACAGTCTGTGAGGGGGCAGATGTTCATGACAACAAAAGGAGGAGAAATTAGACTGAGTTAAAAAGGGAGCATACGGGAATAAATACAACACATGATTATTAGCCTACAGAAGTGCTATAAAGAAATAAAAACTTGACTTGAATGGGAAAGCAGGGTGAAGCGGTATAACAGGAAAGTAGGAAAGGAAGACCAAGTGGCAAGATTTTTGTCAAGTAAAAAAAAAAAAAAAAAATGATGTGTCAAAATTTCAACATTTCATAAAAGACATTTAGAATTCCACTCTTACCCACCATCTTCACCCTGCGCCACATAAAAGAAGCCTCGAGACTGTAAAAAGTCAAAAGTTCGGTGCTCAGACTTCAAAATTTTAACATTTTCCAAGGGACAATGCAAATTTAGCTCAAAAAGCTTGTTTTTTGCTCCACTGATGTTGACATCCCAGTTATAGACCTTTCTATCAGGAGGTTGAAGAGACAGATGGGTGTATAACTTGCTGTGTGCTTGCTAAGACAGGAAAGAACTTTGCTTCAGGAGTATTTTTAATGGTATAGTCAGGACTAAAGATGGCCTGCTCAAAAAATCAGTGTGGTACCAAAAGGGTAACCCAGTGAAGTGTGCAGTTGGGATGCTTTTAGAGACACCGTCTACAGTTGTGCTGTAACAGTCATCGTATTGTAATCACTGCTGATTTGCTCAGTGTCATTTTGAGGCTATAAATCCCTTGGAGTATCCTGCCAAAAATCAAAATGTTAAAAGTGTGACTCAAACACACTTAAGATTATAAACAGCTTAGATTAAATCTACATGAATAGATATTGTTAAGTAACACTGAGTTATTTGAACCAAAAAGAAGGTACAAAAGAAAGGACTTTTCTCCAGCCTTTGAAATAAATATAGACGTGAAAGACCTTCAGTAACACAATGATTTATGTTTTCTGAATTAGGATGAAATAGGCTAACCAGCCCATCCTAAAGGACATCAGTCCTGGGTGTTCATTGGAAGGACTGATGTTGAAGCTGAAACTCAAATACTTTGGCCACCTGATGCGAAGAACTGACTCATTGGAAAAGACCCTGATGCTGGGAAAGATTGAGGGTAAAAGGAGAAGGGGACGACAGAGGATGAGATGGTTGGATGGCATCACTGGCGCAATGGACATGAGTCTGGGTAAACTCTGGGAGTTGGTGATGGACAGGGAGGCCTGGCGTGCTGCGGTTCATGGGGTCGCAAAGAGTCGGACACGACTGAGCAACTGAACTGAACTGACTGTGCCTTCATCCATGAGGTAGGTAACACTTTGCTCCAAACATTCTATTGACAATTGATAATCAATCTCCTGATGCCTCATCTGTCAATGTATATTGACCTCATGGATTAAAAACAGTGTGAGGACCATTTGGGAAACATAGCTGTTTCCCCAGTCCCTCTAAGACACTTGAAGATATTATTCATTTTAGAAGTATATACCCTTACCCGGCACACAAATCCCAAAGAATCATTTGGAAAAAAGTTTTTACTAATTAAAGCATTTCCATAAACATTAAAAAAGATTCTGCTGAATGTAAATTTACTACAGTAAATTCTAATTGCCTTTCTGATAGAGCCAGATTTTCAGATACTGTGTTTACCTGGAGTGGAGTAGGCCTCTACAGAACTCTTAGGGAAAGAGTTAATCCTGTTTTCTCAAGTGTCTAATTTATCACAGAGCTGCCTTAGGCACTGGGAGCATCTGGCTCAACCCATACATATTTTTCAAGTCCAAATTACGGACTGAGAATGAGGCCAGGAGTGTGATGTTATGTTCAGCAATAGGATGGACTCATCAAGAGGGAGAGGCAAAAATATTGCTTCAGATTTTCATAAGGGTGAAACTCGATATGTCATCAATGAGTCTTCCTTCGATATCTTGAAAGCCTTCAGTCCCTGCTTAATATTCTGCGTGTGTGAACCGATTTGGGTTAAGGTTGCTTTAAGCAGCTGGGGCATTAATAATAAGACTTCTCTTTTATTCTTAAGATGTTTTTAAAGAAAGTCTGCTCTGTGTGTTATAGCCTGCAATTTGTGCCAAGATATGTATCCGCATCCTGTCTACTGTCTACCCCATGTAATCTTAGATGGACGACTAAGCAGTTGTTTTGCAAACAGTTACCTAATCATAATAATTATCCATCTCTATTCTTTTTATTTATTGATTTTTTATTTTTTAAACATTAAGCTTAGTTATGATCAATTTGGGGGAAAAAAGAGAAAAAACGGAACACATCTTTTTTAATTGTTTTGTTTCTTCATAAATTCTCACAAGTCCAAATTAAGCTGGTGTCATGGGAGGGAGGTGTGGTATTACACTTGAACCTTTGATAGGTGAGAAAACAATGGCAGTGTGTGTTTTCTTAAATCTGAAATAATTCGCTCAGTGGATTGAAAGGTTCTGTCCACTCCAAGCACAGGCCTGTGCACCCGTGACCGGATGTAGAACGTGTTAAAGTCCTTAAAACTTGGATGAAGATGGTCCCACGGGGAGGGTGGCAATGCCATCGCCCTGTATCACCTGTTGTTGACATGTGAGGGGAAGCCAAAGCCAAATCTCTGTTGAATCCCTGACAAAGAGAATCTCACTTTGGGAAAGGAAAATCTAATATTTCATTAAATGTATTTGTCCTTGTTCTAAACTCATAATGCAAGGACCTCATGGACCTCAAGACAAACTGTTTTTCAGGGTAGAGGGAAAAAAGAAGACAATCCTACTTCTTCCTCTGCATCACAAAGGCATCCAACCTCCAAGGTGACCAGTTTGACCTTTCTCTTAAAGTGCTGTTTAATTTTTTTTAAAGCCTTTAAAAATGCCAACATGCAAATTGTACATAAAATATTTAAAACATGAGTCCTCACTTTGAAAAGGTGAACTAATGAATTCATCAATCAAAACCTTGAAGTTCTGAAAACCTCTAATTTACCCTTGTTGTAATTTAGTGGAAGAAAAGTAGCCTTCTGCTAGATAGCTCCACAGAAGTGTAATTAACCTTTGCTTTTGTCGGAACAGGTGGGACAATTGGTAGAGAAAGATGATAAATAAGATACACATACACATGCATCAGAGTATAATCTTACTGGTCTCTTCCCCCTCGAGTTTTTATGAAGATCAAAATTTGAAAATTTGAAAAAGCCTTTGAACTATAAGTTAGTCAATATATATAAAGTGTTACAATAGCTGTTTTTTTTTTTAGGTAGATAATAGAGACACAGACATCAAAATGCTAACAAAAAATTACATAATTATTTCTACTGTAGAAACTAGGTATTTTCTCCTTTCCTGAATTTTCCAATGGAGTTTTCAATTAATGCATATTACTATGAAATAAAACAAAATTAAATACCAATGTTGTATTATTTTATTAGCGGGCACAACAGCTGGCCCACAGATACCGTGGCAATAGTAGTATATATTCAAACATAAAAACTGTAGCGTGTGATCCAGTAAGTTAAAGTGCTTCCATAAGGATGAGTCAGGACACTTGGAACTGAAACTGCCCATAACACAGGTCTGATTCAGTTCAAGCAAGCAGGGAAGGTAATCCTCTTCTTTTAAGACTGACGTGTGCAGGTTAAAATAGGACACTACCAGGTCCCCCCACCGCCCATCATCTGATTCAAAACAGAGTGAGTCTGTTTCCCTCAATATTTTTCACTAAACCTGATTCTTCTCCTTTGCTTAATGAACTCAAGAGTTCATTTAAATCTGATTCTAGCCTGTGTTAAGACTTGACAAGAGCTTAAGAGGAGGGCAGATACATTTTGTATCACATGGAGCCTCTGATAATACACAGAGAAGACAGACCAACGCTTCCAATTTTTACAGGTTTTTGCTCATTTAATCAATTTTACTTCCACGAGTGAAAATGGATGTACCATATGAAAAGAGCTCAATTAAAAGTGGGGTGTGTCATTACCCTGAGAAGAAATGAATATGCCTCTTTAATATAAAGAATCACTATATTCTGGTGACTCTAATTTACTCCTTGGTTCTTGTTTCATGCCTTAAGGAATTTTCTAGGTCACCAGTGTTTGTGTATTCATATGTGTGTGCATACACAAGTGTGTCCCAGAAGAGAAATATGAAGGATTTAATATCCTTTTTTCAGGATAATATAAACTGCTAGTATAGTTTATGTTTTAATATAAAACCTAATATAACTAAATAGCCAGGATTTATACATTATCTAAATTCTTTCACCTTAGTAGGAATAACGAAATTCAGTTTTGAGTTTTAACATGTTCCTTTTTCTATGAATATTTCCTCAAATTATCATGTGCTTAGGAAAAATATATATGTACTGTGAGGCATGGATATATTTTAATAAATCACAGCATCAACAGTTCCCTTTAAAAAAATCCAGAAGAAGCCCAAGATCTGGCTGTAATAAAAAAGAAAATGAAAAAAGATTCTATAAATATGTATTTACATATATGTATATATGTAAAGATAAAATGTTATATATATACATATATGTGTACATATAATATATATGGATAAAAATAATCACGGATGGTTGTATGTGTGTGAGTGTATAACTGTATGATAAATTCCACATTGGGAAGGTCCTAGAACCATCCTTGTTTCTCTCCCATTCCACATATTCTTTTATTCTCTAAGTTTTTGTTTTAGGAAGAGGCATTGTATGGGAGACCTCATCATATCTACCTTGTGTTGATTAAAACTTTTGTTTTTTTTAATTGATTCCTATGAAGAAACTATGAAACTCAAAATGTGATTCAACTGTTTTTCCTGAAGCAGCGAGACTGTGTAGATCATGGTTTCCTCCTTACAAAAAAAGGTAAATCTTTAGTTTTTATACAATTGCTCAAACAAAAACGATGCAAATGTCATGAGTGGTGTGTTTGACTAGGAAGATGGTTTCATCCTATAATGAGATCTCCCCCTGTAGGAGGGCTATGAATTGCTAATTAGCATCTATGACCTAATATTCTCTAGCAACCAAGAGTAATAGCAGTAATTTCCAATCGTACGCAGAATACGAGTCTCCAATATTGCCAGCACTTCTGTTTCATTTGTAATTAACTGCAAGCAATTATTACAGTCAAGAAAGTATATTCTAATGCTCGTAGGTAATAAAATAAAAATAAATTATGTTTGTAAAACTTATATATGTGTCATGCTGACTGACTGGTGTTCTTTGAAAGCCCTGAGGTTATACAGGTATCAATTAAATTTTTCTTTTCGTCAACAATGGTATCACTCTTAATTTTAATTTGTAACTTTTAGTTCACTACTTAATTATTTGCTCTTTGCTTGAAAATGAATATTTATTCGATTTTGTTTTGAGTCCATGGATAAAAGAAAACATTTAAAAGTTAGTAATTAAGGAGAGATGTCACATTATCTGACAATATGTTTTAAGAGATTAGTAATGCATACTTAAGTGGGGATACAGTATGCACAGAAGGACTGACTTATGACATGAAAATGAAAGAATTTGATTTGAGATTTTTCCATGAGAGTTACACTTCTGTGAATGTAAATAAGATTGTTGTATAAAAAATTTAAAATGACATTTAAGATGATTTTTTTACCCTGAAAGAAAGAATAAAATCTTACTTATCTAGAACTGTGAAGGACTGCAGTTTTCAGTATGATTGATTTCCTTTTCAGATAATTTACCCTTTAATGTACCAATACTGTATTTTAAATATTTTTGATGTGCATTTTCTCGAAAAAATTATTCCCATGCTTTACTTTGCATCGTTTTTGATGGGCCCTCCTGAAGTTCTGGAGGATGCCTTCCTGTGCAATAAGGATGTTAGGTTATTTAGGTGAAATTGGGGTCTTAATCTTCACTTCCCACAATAAGAGCAGCTCATCATGCACGCTTCTGCACTGTCCTGGCTTCCATCCTTCATTCCACTCCAAGAACATGTTTTGTTGCTCAACCTTAGCCTTCAAAAATGTCCGACCTTAGAAAACAGACTATACACATGATTTAATCCTTTACTGATTAAGCAGGGTCCTCATCAGGCACATTAATTACTATATAGTGCAGAAATATAATAGTATAATTAACATTTGAAGGTTTGTGTATTTCCCCTACCCTGAAAGGTTTCAGATGTCTGTGCTTTTCTTATTATTGCTTATTCCTTCCTTTACTGACAGCTGCAACTTAAACCCGCCGTCACCGCTTTAAGCCATCCCTATCTCTGATTCTCAGCTTATAAAGCCAGAGACGTGAAGGTGGTCAAGGGAGACCATACAACTAAGTTCAGTAAATCCTAATGTGATGATATAAAAGCACATTGTGAAACTGTCAAGTACTCTAAAACCACAAAGCACTGCTATTAAACAGAACTAGAATAACAGGTAGGGAATAGAGTAGGGCAAATTTAAGCTCAAACTATGAAAGAAATTATTCAAGCTTTAGAGGTAGTGATGATAATGGTGATGATTGTTGTTGTTCAGTCATGTCTGAATCTTTGCCACCCCATCGACTGCATCATGCCTTGCTTCCCTGTCCTTCACTATCTTCTGGAGTTTGCTCAAAATTGTGTCCATTGCGTCAGTGATGCCATCCAACCATCTCATCCTCTGTTGCCCCCTTCTCTTTCTCCTGCCTTCAATCTTTCCCAACATCAGGGTCTTTTCAAATGACTCAGCTCTTCCAGTCAGGTGACCAAAGTATTGGAGCTTCAGCTTCAGCATCAGCCCTTCCAATGAATATTCAGGGTTGTTTTTCTTTAAGATAGACTGGTTTCATCTCCTTGCAGCCCAAGGGACTCTCAAGAGCTTTCTCCAGCATCACAGGATTGAAAGCATCAATTCTTCAGTACTCAGCCTTCTTTATGGTCCAACTCTCACATTTGTACAAGACTACTGGAAAAAACATAGCTTTGATTAGACAGATCTTGGTCAGCAAAGTGATGTCTCTGCTTTCTAAAATGCTATCTAGGTTTGTCATAGCTTTTCTTCCAAGGAGCAAGCGTCTTTTAATTTCATGGCTGCAGTGACCATCTGCGATGATTTTGGAGCCCAAGAAGTCTGTCCCTGTCTCCATTTTTCGCCCATTTGCCAGGAAGTGATGGGACTGGATGGCATAATCTTAGGCATTCTTTTTGAATGTTGAGTTTTAAGCCAGCTTTTTCACTCTCCTCTTTCACCTTCATCAAGAGGCTCTTTAGCTCCTTTTTGCTTTCTGCCATTAGAGTGGTGTCATCTGCATATCTGAGGTTATTGATATTTCTCCCAGCAATCTTGTTTCCAGCTTGTGCTTCACCCAGCCCAGCATTTCTCATGATGTACTCTATGTGTAAGTTAAACAAGCAGGGTAACAATATACAGTCTTGAAATACTCCTTTCCCAATTTTGAACAGTCTGTTGCTCCATGTCCAGTTTTAACCATATGCTTCTTGACCTGCATACAGGTTTCTCAGGAGGCAGGTAAGATGGTATGGTACTCCCATCACTTTAAGAATGTTTCACAGTTTGTTGTGATCCACACAATCAAAGGCGTTAGCGTAGTCAATGGAACAAAGTAGATGTGCTTTTGGAATTCTCTCGCTTTTTCTATAATCCAACGAATGTTGGCAATTTGATCTCCAGCTCCTCTGCCGTTTCTAAATCCTGCTTGTACATCTGGAAGTTCTTGGTTTACATACTGTTGAAGCCTGGTTTGAAGAATTTTGAGCATTACATTGCTAGCATGTGAAATGAGTGCAATTGTGTGGTAGTTTGAACATTCATTGGCATTGCCCTTCTTTGGGATTAGTGATAACTGATAAGCTTTTCCGGTCTTGTGGCCACTGCTGACTTTTCCAAATTTGCTGTCATATTGAGTGCAGCACTTTCACAGCATCATCTTTCAGGATTTGAAATAGCTCAGCAGGAATTCTATCACTTCTATCACTTGTTTGTAGTAATGCTTCCTAAGACCCACCTGACTTTAATAGCAAAAAACTATTTACCACTTATTCTGTGCCAGGCACCATGCCAGTCAATTTTATACAGCATCTAATTAAATGACATCTATAACCCTCAAGGTTAATGATTATTATTAACAATATTATGATTTTTCATTCTAGAAAATTCAAACTTTGTTTACATAATCTTGGAATTAACAAACAGGTATTATGGAAAGGCATTTGGATCACCCCATGCCTGTTTGCTTTCAAAACATTTGAGTATAATTACCAAGTTTTTCTGCATCCCAAGTATGGTAGAAGATAAGAAAAGAAAACATTTTCCACAGTCATCAAGTCCAGCCCTGTGATTTTATAGTTGAAGACACTGAAGATCATTGTGCTGAAAACTATCAGTTTCCTGCATTCAATCTCCTCCTCCAGGACAGGAACTTGTTTTTAATCACTTTGAGTATGTAGACTTCTCTCTCTTCTCCATTTCTCCTGCCGTCAGTCTTCCCCTCACTCCTCATTACTTGAAATTGGTCTGACATGGGCTGTAGTAACAGAGGGAAATGAAGGGAGAATTGTGGATGTTTTTGCAACATACAACAATCTCTTTCATAAGTTCCTCTTTTCTTACTTGCCTTTTTAAATATCGGTTCAACTCTGATGTTCACCATTGGCCTCTTTCCTTAGTCTTTCGCCTTCTCCCCTTGTATCTCTTCCTATAACTTCAGCTCTCGTGTTTTCATGGATGATTCACAGATCTCTCTGTCAGCCCTCAACCATGTTCGTGAGCTCCAGGGTGGAATTCTCAACTACTTATTGGAAGTGTACCTGACTTCCCACGTGTGCTCAAATGCAACAAGTTCCAAACTAAACTCTATATTCTTCCTCAGACGTGTTTCTTTTTGAAACGTTGACTCTGTAATTTGTGTTATTTTCCATCTCTTCTCCTAGGCTAGAGATCTCAGAACAGGTTTTGATGCTCTTCTCTCCTACAAACCCTATTGAATCGGTTAGTGAGTTCTGATCATTCAACCTAAGTGTTCCTCAGGCTCCTCTTTGTTTATTCCTCATCTCACCTTGATTAGATACAGTGTTTCTTACTAGATTACTTACTGATTTTTCTTTACTCCTTTATGTGTAAAATTGAGTATATACTCTTCATTGTGATCAGAATAGTATGTCTAAAATATGTGACTATACATACACATGTATGCATGCTAAATTGATTCATTTCTGTCCAACTCTTTGCGACTCTATGGACTGTACCCTCCAGGCTCCTCTGTCCATAGGATTCTCCAGGCAAGAATATTGGAGTGGGTGGACATGCCCTCCTCCAGAGGACCTTCCTGGCCCAGGGACTGAATCTACGGTTCTTACGTCTCTTGCACTGGCAGGCAGGTTCTTTGCCACTAGCCCCACCTGTGAAGCTCACATATACACAACCCTATCTTATTCAGATACCCTTTTATAGCTTCTCATTATCTGGAAGTAAAAAAAAAAAAGCCTGCTGACTCTTGTTCTTGGAGATTCGAAGTGTTCTTGGATGTCTCTAAGGTCAAGTCATAATTATTTTGTATACCAATGGTATATCTCCCTGTGTTTAGCATCCTGCCTCACTTGTAACAGATGCTCATCAGATACTTGTTGGATGGACAAATGAAAGAACGTTAAGTGTACCCACAAGGCAGAGGAACAACAATCAGAGAGTTCTTGTGTGTTGTGTTAGGAAGAGTAAGGAAACTTAGAGATCAACAGTCCTTGCTTTGAATCTAGCACTGCCACCTCCTAGCCATGGATCTTGGACAATTTATTTAATCCTTCTGACCCTAGGTTTGTCTGTTGATAAGATGGAGATAGTGATAGTTTGTGTTCTATGTCAGAGATAATGTATGTGAAATGCACACACAAAACTCCTTTTAATACATGGGGATATTATTTATTATCACCATCATCATCAGCCCAGGTGAAAGAGCTATCAATTTCCGGTGTAACAATATATAATAGAGACCCAACCATACAGACTGAGATTTAAACTCAGGTGGGACTCAAAGTGTGAAATATGAGCCAAGTCCAAAACATTCAAAACCAAACAAATATAGTGCTCAGGATAGAGAACCCCAGCAGGAATTCATGCACAGGGAAAGAAAAACCAGAACTTAGAAGATAAAGGTATAAGAGAAGTTCATTACTATAAAAAGCTTCCCTGGGGGCTCAGGTGGTGAAGTATTCACCTGCAATGCAGAAGACCTGGGTGCGATCCCTGGGTCGGGAAGGTCCCCTGGAGAAGGGCATATCCACCCACTCCAATATTCTTGCCTGGAGAATCCCATGGACAGAGGAGCCTGGCGGGCTACAGTCCATGGGGTCACAAAGAGTCAGACAGGACTGAATGACTATGCATGCACGCATTAAGAAGCCTGGATAAAATATGAGAAGATAGGGATACTTGGTATTAAAGTGATGAGCCCCATCTGTAAATATTTGTGTCATAAACTTCTATTCTAGAAAGTATGCAAGACAAAAAAGAACATACACACCACACCTTCTATAATATTTTCAATATTAAATACAAACACTGATTTCTTTTTTCTTTTTTTTTCACCCTTTGGCAGGCACAATAAAAATTGACATTAAAATTTACAACAAAAAGATGTATAAACAAAAAGTTACCTCTCTAGTTCTATTTAATGGTGCTACAAATATGAAAACAAAATTGCTTGCCTGGTGGCTCAGTCAGTAAAGAATCTGCCTGCAGTGCAGGAGACCTGGGTTCGATCCCTGGGTTGAGAAGATCCCCTGGAGAATGAAATGGCAACCCACTATAGTGTTCTTGCCTGGAAAATCCCATGGACAGAGGAGCCTGGTAGGCTGCAGTCCATGGGGTCACAAAGAATTGGGAACAACTGAGCGACTAACACTCAATACTTTGCAAACTGAAGAGAAATTTATTCTGTAAAAAGGCCATTTTGATGAAAGTGTGTTCAGGCAGTAAAAACATTAGCCTAATTTCTGAAATAAATTGTAACTAAAAATATTAAAATTAGCAACTCTTAGAATAAAGGTGATATTCTTGGGCCATGTCATTATAGCTATTCCTTTTTGCAGAGTCTGCTTAGAAGTTTCCTATTCCATTAAACCAAGATTTCTAATCTTCTCTCTGAAGATCTTCAAAGAAGTGAATAGAAATTTCTTCATTGGTGTTCAGATCCACCAAATGAGTCCATTTGAGATCACTGAGAAGATTCTATGCTAGTATCTTTCATTCTTCTAAGTTTTTTTAGAATATGAGAATATGGCTTTTCAAATCTTCTAATTGGGAAGAATTCATTATATTAGACCAAGTCATTTATATGATTCCAAACAGTCATACATCCAATAAAAATACTCATCCAATTTAAAAACTAGGTTAAAAAAAGTGATATGCTCCTCACCTAGCTGCCCCATCTATCCACAGAGTTTGAACAGGCATGAATCTACAGAGGGATCAGAATGATGTATTCTATCTGCAAAGGAAAGAGATTGGGGGGAGGGGCAGAGGACACGGCTGTTTTTTCTGTCTGTAGGGTCTTTATTGAGCCGTCACTGTGTATGTTTAAGGGATTATATGATCCATACTGTGCAAATACTCACAAAAAATCAGCCATTTTATAGGCCACATTCTAATTTTGATTTCTTTTTCTCAAAGGTTATCTTAATTTCCATACTTCTTAAAGTTTAATTTTCTCCTTTTTTTCAGCCACTAATAATGATGTCACTCTCCTTTTAAATAGGCACACCACTGTACACGCGTGTGTTTTTCCTTTTCTGTACATCTATATGCCAAATTATATGACCACTTTAAAGAAATACAGAAAAATAAAGGGTTAATGTGTTTTTAGATAATATATAGTAACTGTCAATATTATCCATGATATTTAATTTACCTTATACTCATGTATATTTGTTTCTAGTTACAGCCTTTGAAGTAGGGAAATCAGGCACTTCTTCATCTATCTTTTTCAGTCACTTTAAATATCTCTGATACCTGGATGGCAGTTTGGTTTTATCTCATAGTCTTAATTTTGATTGATTGATAATGGCTGCCTAGAGCAGGGTGTTCAGGGGAATTGGAAGACATTGTCCAGAAACAGGAGCAGAGAAAGAGTGCTGTGATTGGTTATCAATGTCTACTACGGGTAAGTGAAGGGGAAAGAGCAGAACCATTGTAGTGTATAGGACAAACCTATTCTATATAATGATATAGTCGTTTCTACTAATGTCAGTGGTTTTCAAATGACTTATAGCCTTATTGGTTTTCTCATATGAATCACAGACCATGGAAAATGAATTGAGCGACTAATTTCTCAATTCTCTCAAGGATGCTACATAATTCGTACTATCCTAGATTCATAAAACAGAAGTTAATCCTATATAAACAACAGATAACTTAGGGCATGGGGCTTAATTGTCCCAGGCTGAGAAAGACTGAAGTGGTCAATAAGGACCTCAAAGTCTACTACAGGTGTAAGGAGGAACAGAGAGGGAAGGATTCCAGTCTTCCATTTGTGAGCCAACCGTATCAGCCTCACTCTTACTGGGGGGTATGTATGCATGCTAATTCATGTATTATAGAATTCATTTGAAAAATATTCTACAGTTTAAAAATCTTCAAATTAAAAAAGTTTGGAAACAGCTGATACAGATTTTTTTTTCTTCTGTTGAAGTTATTCTTTTTCATTTTATATAAATTTGTCTTTATTATCCAAGATAAATTAAAATGTTGCTATATTTTGCTATTAATTGCTCTTCCATCATGTGGATACAAAAATTTCCTTTGATTGTCTAAGAAAATAATGTGGAAGATAGAAAAAATATCATCAAGTCAAGATTGTGTAGTCAGTAAGAAAATCAAGCCCATTAGATCATGATTAACAGAAGTTTTGAATTAAGGGATTTGATGTAAATTTCCATATTCACCTTTGCACCTGGATTCTGAAACAGCTGCCCCTTTAATCATTTACAAATTTCTTCAAATAATGTTTCCTTTTTCCTTGTTGTTTGATAGCTAATGTAATTAACATCATTTCAGCAAACCTGCAAAAATCTGGTGTAGATTTTGCGATTTGTGTCTAGCAGGGCCTTCAGAGGGCTTCCCTGGAGGCTCAGTGGTAAAGAATCCACCTGCAATGCAGGAGACACAGGAGATGCAAGTTCAGTCCCTGGGTCGGGAAGATCCTCTGGAGGAGGGCATGGCAACCCACTCCGATATTCTTGAAGAATCCCAAGACAGAGGAGCCTGGCAGGCCACAGTCCATAGGGTCACAGAGAGTCTGAAGCAACTGAGCATGCATGCATGTAGGGCCTTCAGATAGATGAAAGCTATTCCAAGTAGAATCTTGCTTTTTGACACAGATTATTTCAATGCCCTATAAGTAATTAATCACCAAAAAAACCCTACATTAATGTAGCTGTCAGGTCATACATTGGGACCTAGAAGCTAAATGAAAAGAAAGTTCACATTCTCCAAGAAATATTCATTTGTTTTACATGACTTATGTTACACAATTTATTCGCTTTATACTTAGAAGCCCAATCTAATGGTATATGTGCAATATGGAAAACTTGTTATTTTGAGGACTGTGCTTTTATTATTAACTGAACATCAACTTTTGCCAGGCATGGGGCAAAGAAGATGTTAGAATTTAAGAGATGGCCTTGGTTATGGGGATACACAGCCCATAGAAAGAGGCCACAGAAAGAGGCAAATTATTAAGTGAGGTGAAGTGAAAGTCGCTCAGTTGTGTCTGACTCTTTGGGACCCCATGGACTATATAGTCCATGGAATTCTCTCTGCCAGAATACTGGAGTGGGTAGCCCTTCCCTTCTCCAGGGGATCTTCCCAACCCAGGGATTAAACCCAGGTCTCCTGCATTGCAGGTGGATTCTTTACCAGCTGAGCCACCAGGGAAGCCCAAGAATACTGGAGTGGGTAGCCTATCCCTTCTCCAGGGGATCTTCCCGACCAGGAATCAAACTGGGGTCTCCTACATTGCAGGCGGATTCTTTACCAACTGAGCTATGAGGGAGTAAATTTAAAACTAGTCATCAGAAATTGTGGTCAATCTTGTGGAAAATGTAAATAGTAGACTGAGCTCAAGACAAATGGGTCAGGCTCCTTTGGGCATGGTTGGAAATATTCCCTGAGGAAGTGATGTTTACTCTGGGCCTTGCAGAGTCAAATATGTTCAAGGCACTGAAGGAAAACCTGTGAGCCTGAGTTTCAGGCGGAGAAAGGGAAAGCATGAGAAAAAGTTCCGGAAATGTGCCAAGACCTGATCACAGAGCCAGGGGAAGCCATTGATGGGATACTTGAAATGAGCTGATCCTTAGTTTTAAAAGATGAGTGCAGCGCTAGCATTGTGGGGGAGCAAGAAGGGAAAAAAGGAGATGTTCTATATGGCAATTATAATAATTAATTAATAGCTAAAATACACTTAATTAATAATTAATTTTGGCCAGCAATGACTGAAACCTGGACATAAGAAGGCACAGAATGGACAGCTGCGATGTTTATTTGAAAGGCAGAATTGATAGGACTTGCTGACAGATTGTGTGCTGACGGCTGGGGTGACATGGAGGACATAATGAAGGAAGGGAAGGAATTAGGAGTAACTGAGAGACTGAACAACAACAACACTTGGCTTTCTGGCTTGAGGAAGTAAGTGGCTGAGGGTACCATTCATTAACACAGGAAAATCTGAGCTAAAGGGGACTCACTGGGAAAGTTGAGACATCTACATAGCGATCCGGAAGAGGTAGTCAGATAGATGGGCCTTGTTGGAGGCTTATAAATACAAATTTATGAGTCATCATCAGAGAGGAGTCATTTAAAGCAGTAGAACTGAGTAAGGTCACCTCAGTTCAGTTCAGTTCAGTTGCTCAGTCGTGTCTGACTCTATGCGACCCCATTGATTGCAGCATGGCAGGCCTCCCTGTCCATCACCAACTCCTGGAGTTGGCTCAAACTCATGTCCATTGAGTTGGTGATGCCATCCAACCATCTCATCCTCTGTTTTCCCCTTCTCCTCCTGCCTTCAATCTTTCCCAGCATCAGGGTCTTTTCCAATGAGTCAGCTCTTCGCATCAGGTGGCCAAACTATTGTAGTTTCAGCCTCAGCATCAGCCCTTTCAGTGAACATTCAGGACTGATTTCCTTTAAGATGGACTGGTTTGATTTCCCTGCAGTCTAAGGGACTCTCAAGAATCTTCTCCATCACCACAGTTCAAAAGCATCAATTCTTCGTAGGGTGGGAATATAGAAAAAGATAAGAAGGTAGGTTCAGAACCTCACCCAAAGAACACCAGTTTTTAGAGATTTGTTTGAAAGAACCATTTTCAAAGAAAATAAAGAATGTGGAACTAGTGAATTGGATAGGTCCCAGAAAGGTGTGCTATACTGTGAATTTTTTGCATGTATGGAAGCCAGCGCTGTGCTGTGTTCAGTTGCTCAGTCACGTCTGACTCTTTGCAAACCCAAAGGTGTACTACTATGGAACACAGGCAAAATTTAAAAATTGGGAAGGTTGAGCTTTAAAGAATGGTCCTAAGAAGCAGATGGAGCTGATGATCATGGACCACTTGTTGGGTGTTCATGATACTGAAATGGGTTTGAACAGTGTCTGGTGGGCTACTATTATGTGAGAGAAATGATTTAGTGAAAATGGAGGATCAGTGCACCCACGGGATATGGACAAGAGTAGCATGAGCCAATGATTTGAGAAAGTGTGATCCAGACGACAGGTTGGTGGTTTGGCCTACGATGGGAAATTAGGGAAGTACTCATCCCCTTTCTCATTTACTCTCTTTTCTCAATAAAACAGGACATTTCAGCTGAGAAGAGACAATGGTATTGATGTCTGTGGTGTGAGTAGAGGACGTCGCTGAAATGCTATGTTTCTTTATGGAGACCTACAGAGATATGGGCATTGTCAGCGAAAGCCTGCCAGGCTACTGAGACTCGCAGAGACCCACTCAATCACCAGGCAGAGCAGAGAGGGTGCTGAGTCTCATTCCCCTCACTCCCTGACAGGCACCTTACATTTTCAATTGACATGAAAAAGATTTAGAAAATAACACAATTAATGTATTTGCCAAATGAAAAACTTCTTACTACCAAATATCAGGTTAAGAAACGAGAGTCTGGAAGAGCTTTGCTTCTTGACTGGGCTCTAAAGAAAGAACTAGTCTCTTCTGTTTAAACAGGGAGTATTATTGGACTTAAATTCAATTTCTAAGTCCTCTGGAAAAGTTACGAAGATCGTTTAAGGAAGAAACATTTTTTTTTTTCCAAAAGAACTGAAATTCTGCTGGAATAGTTGAAAGTGATCTTAACCATTTCAATGAAAATTAATTTCTATACCACCTCTAGGCTTTGAAGGAAATGGGGGCTGAGGGAAAAGAAGAGCGAAAGGAAAGAAAATTACTGTCTCCTGACTAGAATAGATCATTATTAGACCATCATGTGGGTTACACACCCCTGGGGCAGAGCTCCAGCTCCTGCCTACAAAAACGTGTGAGGAGCTGACAGTCTTTCCATCTTATTACTTAAACCAATCCATGTGGAGCAGAAAGACACATGGAGACAAAACAGTGATTTTTCTTCTGTGCGAACAGTCAGAAACCCACAAACTGCATGTCATCATGTGATTCAGAAGTGGACTTGAGAGAAGTACGACTGAGGAAGAGAGAAGTCTTGAAGGTTTGTGACACTGTGCTCAGAAGCATAATTGGGAAAGTGAGGATAGATCATTCAGTAATAAATCACTGATATTCGGTGCAGAAGAACCACGTTTTACCTTTGCTTTGAAACAATATTGTATAAATATGTAAAATAATGTTATGAGTGATTGTCAACCTGGTTAATTTAATTAATAATTCTACATTTTTAAAGAAAACATTATTATAAGACACAATTAGGTGAACTATTTGCTCTATTTTTTGTTCCCTATAAGAAATGTGGCTACTTATGCCAGAAGCATCACAAAAATCACTTATGATCTTCCTTGATGTCAGCCGATATTTGAGAATCAGTAAATAGAACAAAATGCTCTTGTTAAAAGATGTGATGCTTCTCATATGGAAATTTCTGAAGAAGTATTCTATTTGTATCATGAATGTAGTAGTAGGTATAGACTTAGCTTTAACACTTCACCTCCTAATCTCTAATGCTATCAGGTTATAACTCTTATAAGATTTTAAGACAGCAGTAAAAGCAGATTCTTCCAGCCCATGCCCAAACTTCCACAACATAATTGCCATAACTTTGAAAAATTAGCACCTGTATACAGAATCTGATGCTACTATGAATGAATTGTAAACAACACCTGCAAGATTCTAAAGGTATGTCTGTCATCTTTTTTCAAAGAATTTAATCCAGTGGCTTCATGCTTATGTATCTACACATATCTATACATATGCATGTGTGCACACTCAGTCGTTCAGTCATGTCCAACTCTTTGCAACCCCTTGGACAGTAGCTCACTAGCCTCCACTGTCCATGGAATTTTCCAGGCAAGAACACTGGAGCAAGTGCCATTTCCTTCTCCAGAGGATCTTCCTGACCCAGGGGTCAAGCCTGCATCTCTTGTGCCTCCTGTATTGACAGACAGATTCTTTATCATTGAGCCGTCTGGGAAGCCCCATCCATACACACAACTTGGAACCAAAAAAAAAAAAAAAGACAGATTTCCAATTCAACCCCCCTTTTTAAAAAGCCCAGTGTATACAAGGCCCCAAAATTAAGGTTATAGGAAGCCCTTGACAACAAAGAACTGTCAATTTTCTTATATGCAAATGGAACTAGCAGTTTCTTTTTTCTGCTAAGATTTTAAGGACCAAGGACAGTTACAAACACCTCTCTGGATCCAGACTATAAGCTTTGCTAATATATATATATATATATATATATATATATGAATCATTATTGCCCCATAATAAAAGCAGAAATGAAATTGAAAAGTAATCACTGCTTCTTGGAAAAAATAATTACACATTTACTGTATTCTCTAGAAAACAAAGCCTAAAATTATTATTTTTTTCTCAGAATTATTTCTTTAATCCAGGAAAGAATTAGAACATGAGGTTATGAGCACTGTATTCAACCCTTTGGCACACTGGGGAAATGTAGTGTGAGAATGAAAATCAAGAGCTGGAAATCGCGTTGCCTTGGAAAGGCTGAGATCGAGGCTTAATTTCTTAGCACAGCATCTGAACTCATGTCTGTTTCTGGCTATATACCAGTAACCTGGGCTGGAGAAGGGAAGGCTGGCCGCCATCCTGATTAGCAATGTATGGTGCGGCCCCAAAGGTACCAATGCTTGTCACTTAAATGCTCAAGGTCAGAGGAGTGGTGCTTGGGGATGGAGTGGGGAAGGAAGCAAATTAAGTTGTTCTCTCTAGATTTTATTTCATGGTGAGCTAAGGAATATCAAAATCAAGGATGTATCCCTGGAAAATTACTTTCAGAGTTTCAGGCTGCTGCAAAGTATGCTAGATTTCAGCCAGGCAATTGGACCACTTTGGCTTTGAAGACCCTGAGCTATAGAAGTGGGGAGCACAAGGGTCTGGCCAGAGGGAGGACACACAGGCAAATTTCTCACCGAAGGAAAACCTAGGGCTGAATCTCCATTAGAACTAACCTACGTGAGCCTCATGTTTGTGTTCTGTATAATGAGGAGAGTGTCATCTACCTTACTGACTATGAGGTTAGGCTCATAGTCCTTCATGTGTAAAAGACGTTCAGTCAAGAACAGCCATCAGCGTTGGAGATGTTTTCTGATGATGTTTTTGTTTTTTCACTGAATTATAGTTGGTTTACAATGCTGTGTTAGTTTCAGGGATAGAGCAAAGTTATTCATACATATACTTTTTCAAATTCCTTTCCATTACAGTTTATTATAAGATACTGAGTATAGTTCCCTCTGCTATGCAGGAGGTCCTTGTTGTTTAAACTTTGTTTTATGTATCTGTGAGTCTATTTCTGTTTTGTAAATAAGGTCATTTGTGTCATAGCTTAGATTGGCGTATAAGTGGTATGTGCATGCTCAGTCGCTAAGCCATGCCCTACTCTTTGTGACCCCATGGGCTGTAGCGCTCCTACAGGCTTCTCTGTCCACGGGATTTTTCAGGCAAGAATACTCAAGTGGGTTGCCATTTCCTCCTCCAGTGAATCTTCCGAACCCAGGGATTGAACTCACATCTCTTGCATCTCCTGCTTTAGCAGGTGGGTTCTTTAGCACTGAGCAACCTGGGAAGCTCTACATATAAACGATATCATATTTGTTTTTCTCTTATGTGTTAACACTTCACTTAGTATGATAATCTCTAGGTTCATCCATGTTGCTGCAAATGGCAATATTTCATTCTTTTTAATATATACCATATCTTCCTTATTTATTCATCTGTCGATGGACAGTTTCCTTCCAAGTCTTGGCTATTGTAAATAGTGCTACTATAAAAATTGAGGTGCATGTATCTTTTTAAAATAGTTTCCATCTTTTCCAGATATATGCCCAGGAATGGAATCACTGATTCATACTGTAGCTCTGTTTTTAGTATTTTAAAGAATGTCTATATTGTTCTCTGTAGTGTCTGCACCCATTTAAATTCCCAGTAACAGTGTAGGAGTGTTCCATTTTTCTATACTATCTCCAGGGTTTATTTCTTGATGATGGCCATTCTGACCAGTGTGAAGTAACACTTCATTGTAGTTTTGCTTTGCATTCCACCAGTAATTAGCGATGTTGAATATCTTTTCATCTTATCTTCTTTAGAGAAACATCTATTTACATCTTCTGCCTATTTAAAAAATTTTTTTGAGCTGAGTAAGCCATTTGTATATTTTGGAAATTAATTTCTTATTGGTTGCATTGTTTTCAAATATCTTCTCTCATGCTATAGGTTATCTTTCTAATGGTATGTAAAGAATTTAAAAAGTGATCACCACCACAAGCCTCATATTCTAGAATAGATCTGTTAAAAATGCCCTCAGAGCATCTCTCAATTCAAGAAGAGTCTTACTGAACTTAGGAAAAGAAGGTAATTTTCAGATGACTGGGTACTTGTTGCAAAGAATGGATGGATGGAGGACTAAAACATCTATCATTTATACGAAACAGTACTTCTCCATGCTATATTTGAACCATCTTGACCACGTTAGAATCAAAATGAAGTGAATACTCTGGAAACTTCACACATTTTAGCACAGCTACATTAAGTACCTGGAAAGTAAACCTAATTTTCTCAAAGAAACTCACCTGGCCTAATAGCCCCATTTGCTACTGATAGTGTTGATTTACATGAATATGAATATAATGACTTGAATCTAAGAACCCAGAAGACAATGATTACTTTTCCAAAGTTCAAGTGATAATCAAAAGCTTTTTCAAAATGTCTCCTGATCTTCTTGGTCAATTAATTGTAGAATTTTTTTGAAATAGTAGTTATATTTGAAATTTGAGCATTGCTAAGTTGTTTGCATAAATGATGTCTTGTCTTTGTACACAGGCCTTTTCTATGTACAAAATAAGAGGCCATATCAGGTCTCACATCTTTTGTCACTTTTGCTTATTTTGAGATTTTTAGTTTACTGGAAGAGCAAATGCAGGAAAATCTGGTACACAGAACTTTACTACTAATGTTTATGAATTGAGCATTTAAAATTAATAGAAGTTATTCCCTGTCATAAAAAAATAAATTTATCAAAGAGTAAAAACAATTAGGTATTGAAAAATCTGGCCATGTTTGAGGTTTAGAAAATGATTAAATACTAGTTTTTAAATGTTTTGGCTTTGGAACGTTGCCAAATGGGTTTTGCCAAACACATTTTTCTGTCATTTCACAACCCATGTGTGTGTTTTAATGAATGTATAATCCGTATGTTCTGATTCACTTAAACTTAACTTGACAAAATCTGTTTTAAGAATAATATGATTTCCAAGAAGACTTTATAGCTGTCCTAAGAAGTCACATCTTTAATTTTAAAAAGGAAGTCATAGTTTATGATGAATAAATGGAACTGATTTGTAAATTTGGAATACAAATCTAAATCTGAAATCCACATTTTAACAGCTTTACTAACTCATGTTTAGTGAAATAAGATTCAACTCTAAGTTATCATTATGCTATGTAAATGGAAGGTAAAGGGAAATACAGCCCATCTTCCTACTTCTATGGAGTGTACCAAGAAGAAAGAGAGCAATGGTGAAATGACAGGAAGAAAATTCAAATTTATGTTTCTTTTCTATGGCATACTCAACTCTGAAAATACCTCCCAAGGTAAGTTACAACAAACATTTTAAAACTAATGTGAACTGGAAAGGAATAGATGGTAATGTAAAAGCAATGTGTACCTGGGGAAAAATTCAGATCCTAGCTGGAATCAGCGGAGAAGGCAATGGCACCTCACTCCAGTGCTCTTGCCTGGAAAATCCCATGGATGGAGGAGATTGGTGGGCTGCAGTCCATGGGGTCGCGAAGAGTCCGACTCACTGGGCGACTTCACTTTCACTTTTCACTTTCCTGCGTTGGAGAAAGAAATGGCAACCCACTCCAGTGTTCTTGCCTGGAGAATCCCAGGGATGGGGAAGCCTGGTGGACTGCCGTCTATGGGGTCGCACAGAGTCCGACGCGACTGATGACTTAGCAGCAGCAGCAGCAGCAGCAGGAATCAGAAATGACTCCGGCTCCACAAGGAAGGAAAGCTGAACCTGAGGTTGAGCATGGTGCTCAAATGGCTTCATTTAGCACCATAAGGTTGGGAGCAGCCCTTATATCATAAGTGAGAAAAACACAAATGCTCTGTAGAGGGAAACATTTTCTGGTTAGGACCTCAATTTTTACAGAATAAATTATGCGCTATGAGATTCAACTGATCTAGAAGATGAAACAAACCTAAAGTTATATGCAGTATATGTTCATAACACAAGAAACAGCATATACACACACAAAGACAAGAAAGCAAGTTGCCATAAGTGAAAGCAGAAAAGAATAATAACATCAGGGTCCCAAGAATGTAAGATATTGGAAATATCAGATATAGACTGTGTGTAAAGAGTTTAAAGAAAAATATAATTTTTAAAATAATCAATTAATAGATATCATCAAAAATAACATACCTTATTTGAAAAAGAATCAAATAAAACTGTTAGAAATGAAAATTGAAACAATGAAATAAAAGTACAACAATAAAATAGAAGTACAATGGTTATACAAAACAAATACAGTTAAGAAAAATTTTAACCAAAAAGACATGAGAAGATGGAAATGAAAAATGAAAGAAATTTTAAAGGACATGGAGAAAAAAATGAGAAACCAATAAAAATCTGTGTCAAAATAAGAACCTTTTTTTAAATGGAGAAACAGTAGTCAAAGAGATAATAGAGATAATTTTCTATAACAATAGGAGACATGCATTCAGAGAAATCAAAATGTATGACAAGCAGTATAAAAAAATTACATTGTCGCGAAGCTTTAGAAGATCAAATACAAAAGGAAGTTCTTTAAAGCATTCAAAAAGAAATTATTTGTAAAGGAAGCATCAATAGGCAACTTCTCAAAATCAATGCCAAGAAAATAGGATGATATTTTAAGGTATGATGAGAAAATAATTTAATTCAGAACACTGTATGCAGCATAACTGCTTTTAATGATGAGAGTAAATAAAAACATTTTCAGGAGAAGAAAAAAGCTCAGCATTTACTCCCATAAGAAATTTACTAAAGAAACTTCCGTGAAACATACCTCATAGAAAAGAAAGAAAGAAAAAAAAACTCCAAAAATGTCTAAGAAGCAAGAAGTTGAGATGATCAAATAAATGTAACCTAAAAATAGTCTGTCTAATTAAAAATAAGCATACCATCTTTATAAAAATTAAAACCTAAGAGTTAAGGTAACTGAACATATTAGCCTGTTTCTAATCAATATTTTCTTGGAAGTCTGTTGTGGGTTGAATGTTTTCTCCTCCAAAGAGATGCCAGAGTCCTAACTCCTAGAGTTTGACCTTATTTGCAAATAAGGTCTTCGCAGGTGCAGCTAAGGATCTGAAGATAAGAACATCCTAAATTCAGAGGGGTTCTATATCCATGGAGTCTGTCCTTATAAGAGAAAGGAGACAGAGATGAGAGAACAAACACAAAGAGGGAACGTCACATGAAACAGGAGAAGAGATTGGAGTTATGCAGCTGTAAACCAAGGGATGCCAAGGATTGCCAGCAGTCATCAAAAGCTAGCAGAGAAGCATGGAGATGCTCCCTCAAGAGCTTCAAGAAGGCGCCGCCTGAAGCTACCGACGTCTTGATTTCAGACTTCTGATGTTTTGAGGAGCTACTCAAGATTTTCTAAAATGTGAAAGAAAAGGTAAGGTCATTGGAACAAACTAAAAAGAAAAATAAAGATAGAGGATCTGCCCCACTATCTGTTGTAAATTCATACACAATGGTTTTCAATTGATCATGTTAGTAGAGTGTTTAAAATAGTGAGGGTGGGAATGATTTTCTTACAATGATTAGGAAAAAGCTTTTTAACAAAAACTAGTATCTTGCAATGTGTGAGGCAGTCCTGCAATATGTGAGGCAGTATAAAGCCTTATATAGTATTACCCCAAATGCCAAGAGTTTTCTGCTTAAGATATACTGAGCTCTTATCTGGTAATACATTGTCTAATAATTAAAACAATAAAAGACCCTTACATATGTGGAAACTAGACATATTAAATAAATAACATTGCAGATCATTTAGTAAAGGATGGCCTATGCAACCAATGACATTAGGACAATTTAGTATCTTTATGGAATAAAATGTCCTTTGATCCCTATTTCATATTACACTTTAAGTGAAATCTTTTAAACTGTTAGAAGAAAATTTACGAATATACTTTCTGTCTTTGGAGTAGAAAAGGTTTACTAAAAAATACCCCAAAGCACTAGCCATAATATAAAAATATATGACTACATTAAAACTAAACACTTTTACTTATCAAGAGATAATAGAGAAAATGGAAACAAATCACAAAATGGGAGAAGGTAGTTTCCAAAAAATAAATAAAATAGTACTGTGCATGCTTAGTTGTGTCCAACTCTTTGCAACCCCATCAACTGTAACCCATCAGGCTCTGTCCATGGGATTCTCCAGGCAAGAATACTGGAGTGGGTTACCATTTCCTCCTCCAGGGGACCTTCCTGACCCAGGGATCGAACCTGCATCTCTTAGGTCTCCTGCATTGTCAGGTAGATTCTTTACCACTAGCGCCACCTGGAAAGCCCAAAATAGTACTGTGTCTATACCATATAAAGTTCTTGCATCAAGGCAATAAGGTAAAAGACAACCTAATGGTGAATTGGCAAAACATATAAGAAATGTTTTACATAAGATATATAGAGGAGAAATATATGAAAAAATACTCAGTCTCACCAGTAATCAAGGAAATAAAAGTTAAGAACTAAATTAACTTTCATAATAAATGTTAAAAAAAAATAAGAAATCTGGCAATATTAAGCATTAGCAAGAATCTAGAACAAAGAAAACAGTATCTATCACTATTGGAGTTGTTAATTGGTACAATCATTTGGAAATCAATTTAACTTTATCTTCAGTTTTTCCACCCAGTATATTCAAAACATACAAATATGAAACTGAAAACTTTATGAATACCCTTAATCTGATGATTTTTCATTCAATTATTTCATTTATAAAAATTTCTGACTGAGGCCTAATTTATTTTATGATCTGATAATGACTTCTAGTACATAGTTTAAAAAATGTTATTCTAGAGAAAGTCATATGTTATCATAGAAACAAGATAATTCAAAATTTTCATAGTGACATTTTTATAACCACAAAATTTGAAAATGAAATATCCATCAGCAGAAAAATATAACTATATTTTGATCTATTCAAAGTAATATTAAATAACAGTGAAAATGAGTGAGTTCTTGCAAAACATCAATGAATATTTTTTCTTTAACTTTTAATTTTGTATTGGGGTATAGCTGATTAACAAACAGTGTTGTGATAGTTTCAGGTGAGCAGCAAAGGGACTCAGTGATACATATACATGTTCCCATTCTCTCCCAAACTCCCCTCCTATGAGGTTGCCATGTAACACTGAACAGAGTCCCCATGTGCTATGCAGCATGTCTTTGTTGGCTCTCCATTTTAAATATAGCAGGGTATACATGTCCATTCCAAACTCCCTAACTATCCCATCCCCCCATCCTTCTCCCTGGCAGCCATAAGTTCATTCCCTAAGTCTGTGAGTCTCTTACTAAGTTCAACTGTATCATGTTTTTTTTTAGATTCCACATATAAAGGATGTCATATGATATTTCTCTGTCTGACATATGATGCTCTCTAGGCCCATCTGTGTTGCTGCAAATAGCATTATTTCATTCTCTGTAATAGCTGAGTAATATTCCCTTTTGTACCACATTTGCGCATATGTACCACATCTTTATCTGTTCCACTGTGGATGGGAACTTAGGCTGTTTCCATGTCTTGGCTATGGTAAACAGTGCTACAATGAACAGAGAAATTCAAGAAACATTCCATTTATCAGCACATCCAAAAAAAAATAGACCTCAGAATAAACCTATTTATTTTTTTTTAGAATAAATCTATTTAAAGAAACAAAATAAATCTACCTAAGGGCTTCCCTCATGGCTCAGTGGTAAAGAATCCACCTGCCAAAGCAGGGGATGCAGGTCTTATCCTCGGGTCAGAAAGAGCCCCTGGAGAAGGAAATGGCAACCTACTCCAGTATTTTGCCTGGGAAATGCCATGAACAGAGGAGACTTATGGGCTACAGTCTATGGGGTCACAAAAGATTTAGACACTATTTAATGACTAAACAGCAACAAGGCGAAAAAAGACCTCTACTCCAAAAACTGTAAGATAATGATAAAAGAAATCAAAGAAGACACAAATAGTTGGAAAGATATACCATCGTCATGGATTGGAAGAATCAACATGGTCAAAATGACTATACTACCCAAGGCAATCTACATATCCAATGCAATCTCTGAAATCCCATTCCTGGGCATATATCTGGAGAAAAACATCAACAAATCTTATAAATATTATTTTCATGGGTTAATACTTACAATGTAATTTTTATAAAACTATAATAGTAAAAAATAAATCATCTAAATTTTAGATTATACATACAAATCTAAAGAGAAAAGAAAAATCAAAGAAATGCTAAATTCAAAATTCAGAACAATTGTTACTCCTGGATACAAAGCAATAGACTCAGAAAAGATTATGCAGATGGCTACGATGGAAATAGATCTTGTCATGTAATGGGTTTATGTTCATTTATTTTATTATTTTCCTGTCTCACACTTTCTCCAAATAAGTTATGAATATATTAAATGTTATATTGGTTTGGCCAAAATTTTCCTCGGTTTTTAAGTAAAATAAGCCATTTTGACCAAAAACTTTATTGAACAACTTCTTTATTGTTTTGTTCCACTACCTTCTGCCATTTTTCAGGCAACTTCATAGTTCCATCTTCCCAAAACTTTTTATCATTTTTGAGCAAAGAATTGTTCCAGGTATCTTTTGGAAGATACCTGTTCCAGTCTTCCAAGGAATTGAAATTTTTTTCCATTAAGAGAGTTTTGTAAAGACCAGAATAAATGGCAATCTGAAGATGCAACATCTGGTGAGTATGACAGAAGAGTTAGAACTTCCTAGCCAAGCTGTAAAAGCTTTTGCCTGGTCATCAGAGAAGCATGTAGCCCTATGTTATCCTGATGGCAGATTTTGAGTTTTCTGTTGACTAATTCTGGATGCTTTTCATTGAGTGCTTTCAGTTTGTCTAACTGGGAGCAGTACTTGTTGGAATTAATCATTTGATTTTCAGAAGGAGCTCATCTTAGAGGACTCCCTTCCAACTTCATTGTATACACATCACCTTCTTTGGATAAAGACCAGCCTTTGGTGTAGTTGGTGATGGATCCTTTCATTTGCCCCATGATCTCTTCCATTTCACATTATTATACTGTATCCACTTTTCATCGTCCATCATAATTTGTCCTAACAATGGAAAACTTTTGTTACATTTCAGTAGAGAATCACATGCAGAAATATAGTCAAGAAAGTTTTTTCTGTTTATATGGAACCCAAACATCAAAGCAATTAACATAGTCAAGCTGGTACAAATGATTATCAGTGTTTTATTTGGATATTTTTAGTATATCAACTATCTCCCATGTGGTAGAATGCTGATTGTCCTCAATTAATGCCTCAATTTGATTACTATCAACTTCAACTGGTTTAATTGACCATGGAGTGTTGTCCAGTGAGAAATCTCCAGCAGGAAGTGTCACAAACCGCTTCTGACATGCTTGCTAAGTCACAGCATCTTCTCCATATACTGTACATGTCTCTTTTTTCATTTCAGTTGCAATTTTACCTTTCTTGAAGTAATAAAGTGTAATGTGCTGAAAAAGTTGCTTTTTTACTTCCATCTTCAATGTTAAAATGGCTACCCAAAATTCACCAACTTTGGTGTTCTCTTTTTAATTCATGCTGATATGACAGTTGTTATAATACAATCTAACAAAACTGTTTCAAATGAAGTTAAAGACAGCTAAGCATTACTCGAGCCATCTTATGGAAAAAAAACAAATGAACGTTTTGGCTAACCTCCCCGCCCCCCCCCACCCCGCCCCATATAATGGAATCTAAAACAAACAAGAAATCTGAAAAAGAACCCTTTAGTAGTTCAAGGTTTTGAAACCCAAGATGTGTTGAGGTAGATGCTAACACACACTTTAATTTCCATGAAATAAGTAATAGATGGCCAGGGAGAGTCATGCAAGACCTTTCTGGAAGCTTTATTGGATTCTGAATGAGTTACACAGCAAGGTGTGTCTCCTGAGACACTTTAGTGTTGCTTGACAGTCATATGTCTTCTGTGGTTCAGGAGTGGTCTTGTCTGTGGCTGGGATTGATGTTCAGAGGATGGATTAGATGACCTCTTTGATCTTCAGCATACAGTCCTTGGTTTTCCTGTCTTGTCCTCTGGGCCTTGACGACAACACAGCCTCTCTCTCTGCCATGCCTTCCCTGTCTGCATTAGACAGTCTACCAGGGGACACAGACATTCTACTTATAAGTAAATAGTATCTCTTGGACAAAACATTCATCAGAAGTGATATATAAATGATATATAAATCTAACAACCTAAACTATCAACCCCAGTACTTTGAACTTTTTACCTTCCTCAAGGAATGTTAGTGTCCATAGGGACTAAAGTGAATACACATAAACATATCCATCCTATGCATGGTTGCCTTTGAAAGTCTGTGTATTTACCAACAAAAAAAAAAAAAATAGAAAATCTATCTCAAGAAATATATATAATTAAATGTGTTTACATATTATATATATATATATATATATATATATATGTACTATATATACACACACAAAGATACACATTAAAATACGGTTCTTAAAGATGATTCTGCAACTAGCAACTATGGTTTTAGAGACTAAATAAAGGAATAATATCCACATTGCTGATCTCTTGGTGGCACTCTCGGCAGGTTCTTGATTAAGAGGGTCAACAACTCAACAAGCCCAGTTCCTGGGGAAGTTTCTGGATGCAGTCCAGGTTCATTTCACCCCGGCCACATGAGAGAATGTCAGAAGCCAAGATCAGGCAAGTAATTCTCACTTAGGTTATAGCTACAGGAATATATGCTGCACTATCGCAGTTAATAAGTTTACATTTCAAAATAATTTGAGGTTCATGTATACAAGGATCTTCATACTGATCTTGTTAGACTAATCAAAACAATCCAATAATCTCCATACCCCTGCCCCTGCCTGGCGCCTCACAGAGTGACATACAGTTTCACTTTTCATAGAGTATCTGCATTTTGTGAACTGGAATAACTTAATAAAGTTATTTTCCTTTGATTTTTTTTTTTTTCATTTGGGGATGTTTCAGGGGTCTTTGACTATCTGTTCACAGACAGAATATAGAACAGTTTTGTTCCTTAAGGAGAGGAAATCCCAACTCCCTAGAAAACGTGTCATTTATTATTTGAGGTAGAGGGAAAAGGGAGGGCTCAAGGAGAACTTTCTATTTTCCTGTTAGACTAGAAGACTTATACAATAAGAATATATTTGTATATTATTTGTGTCCTTTAAAACAAATAAAGTGGGTTGAAAAAGAAATCACTGGAAGGAGATGAGACATGAGCAGGGCGTATGATGTAACACACACGACCGCAATTTGAAGTTTTCAAGGCAAAAATCTGTGTTCAATTTGCCACTGGAGTCTTACAGCAAGCATTGTACTTCCCCTTGCACCCCCACCCTCAAAGCAGCAGCCAGCTGCAACACAGATTCCCACCCAGACGGAATGCAGGTGAAACTCCAGTACAGCAAGAGCCCAGTCAGAAGGGGGCATGTGGAGTTTGGAGAGTTTTAGAAAATTTTATTGCAGGAACACATGTGTTAGCGGAGCAGATGGAAGCAATTATGGGAGGAAAACTTTGCCCTATCCTTAAAACCACATTCCAATAGTGTGAGCTCAGGCTAATGACTATCCTTGAGGACAAGTAAAATCAGACCACAGTGAGTTTTGAAGATTGACTTCACATTGCATCAGGTCGTGATCTGCCTGCTAAAAACTCATCAGAACTTGATATTATCTCTTCTCACCAGAAAGAGAGGTGACCTCAAATTCACTCATCTAAAATTAATATGCTTTCCTCTAGTCTCTGTTATAAACCTCATCTGACACTGGTATTTTATACTCTGACTGGTAGGAAGTATCAATACAACTATAAATAGTTTGATTATTCCAGATAGGAGAAACTCACTTCATTTGGATATTTCTGTGCATGTAGTCCTTTCTGATATGTTCTTCTCTGTGATCGAGACAGGCAGACACCTGCTATCTCCTTTAATAAATAGTATCACAGGAGTTAGGATGAGGAAAATAAAGCAGAATGAGGTTGAGTGCTAAATCTTTGACCTATAAAACAGTCAGAAGGATTAGATATAAATCCGGCTCCATGAACTCTCTTGTCTAAGGGTTTATTTTGCAGACTTGGACACTAAAGTAATTTTTCTCCCTCTTTGGCATTGTCATATAATTGTTTCTCCTTACAAGAGATTCTCAAAAAACCTGGATGGTAATGATTATGGCTGTATAGATAGTGTTTGTCTTATAGTAGTATAGTATCACTCACCAGAGGAGTTCAACTTCTTTACTCTCATGAAACCACTGACTGAATAATTTATTGAAAAGAGAACAAAAGAACTAGAAAGGTATGGAAATTCAGGGCCCAAAAGAAATAAAATAGATTTCTCAGTTTCTAAATTAGTCTTCTGGCAATATGCATAATCTTCCTTCCTGTCAAAAGATGAAATAATTTAGATATTTAAGATCTGACTTTTTAAATATTTTGTTACTGAAAGTAGAGGAATACATGATAGTTTAACTTTGGTTTTGAGCTCTTTCGTTTAAGACACAAGGCAAAATTTCAAAGGTAGTTCCAACAGTCATGCCAGCTCATTACATATACACAAAAAGTGAAAGTGAAGTCGCTCAGTCATGTCCGACTCTTTGCCACCCCACGGACTGTAACCTACCAGGCTCTTCTGTCCATGGAATTTTCCAGGCATGGACACTGGAGTGAGGTGCCATTTCCTTCTCCAAACACAAAGGCACAGACCAAAAGTTAGAAACTGCAGCTTTCATTCCTGGTTTTTCCAGAGACCATGCTTGTTATTTTGGACAAGTGACTTAACTTTCCAGTTCTCAGTGAACTCATGCAAAATGGGAAGAATAATGCCTGCCCTATTTCCTAGGTTAATTAGGTATGGAAATAAGAAAAACATGTTTGAAAGTGTAACTGGAAGTGTGTTTGCCTAGGTGACCCAAGCAAGTGTAGTCTCCTGTAAGTGACTATATATGTAACTCTCGTTTTCTAATCTACTTTATTAAGACCTCTAGATAATAATGTCTGTTTCTAATTCAATGTTTTAGAATTCTGTGGAAATATATAAATTCAACAAATGCAATTGTTGGGAATAACCAAATCCTCACTGTGAAATTAACTACTACATTGAGTTTATTGGCAATTGATTTACCCATACATGCATTAGTGCAGCAAATAATCCAGAGCACCTGTGACTTGACGTACTTTGCATTAGATGTTAACGATACAGTGATGAGGAAAATAGGGCAACCATAGCTGAAGTAAGAACAGATGCTAGACAGAAGCTGGGGACGAGGAGGAGGAGGAGGAGATGGATGGCATAAGGGAACTCTCAGACTTGGTCATCCAAGACTGCCTAGTGCATTGAAGGGGCTCAGATTACAATCACATGGTCCAACTGAAAAGGCAGAAAGTGATGTTCTTGATTAGCCAAATTTGAAGCACTGTCAGAATAGCAATCCCATCATCCCTTTCATGACTAGCAGTCCTATTGGTCAGCATCAGAGGCACAAGGCTAGAAGGCTCATCCCTTCTTACTCATCAGTTGATTTTGTCTCTCCTATTTCAAGAAATATTTCAAATCCATTTCAGTCTCCCCAAACCCCCAGTGAGAGCACCCTCATGCATGGCGCCATTTTGTCTCCACAGGGATACTGAAGGTCTTTCCGTTTCATTTACTATACTTGTTGGGGAGAGCGGGGCAGTCTTACAGAGCTGAGTCCTTAACCTACATTCTCCAATGTTATCTCCAGGTAGATAGTGTCAGAATTGAATTGAATTGTAGGATACCCAGCTGGTGTCCTGAAAACTGCTGACTTTTGGTGCAGGAAACCTCCCCTTTACATGTTGCAAATCTGATCTCCAAAACCAAAGATTAATATATGTCATACCTGTCACTGGCTTATCTTTCATCTCCATCTCACCTGTATTTTATCTCCATGACAGAGCCTTTGTCTACTTTCATTCTCACTGCCTTGCACAGTGCTCATTATAATGTAAGCACTCAAAGACCGAAAGAACAACATGACCAAATTTTGTTCATAGTATGTTATAAACAAGGCTGTGAGAATACACAGAATGGTGCAAGTAACAATGACTCAGAAACAGGAGGGACATAGAGTTGCAAAGAGTTGGACACGACTGAGCAGTTTTCAGTTTTCATGAAAAATTTAATGCAACATGTTAAGATGTTTGTGCTTTATCTAATGCACAACAGGAGCCATAAAAATTTATTGGAAAGAGAATATATATATGTATAAATTGACTTTTAGGAAAATAGATGTGATAGAGGATGCAATGGGTTGAGCAGAGACTGGAAAGAGGGAGATACTAGAGAAGTTATCAGTGGACCATGTTAAAAGGTGATGAGGACTTAAAGAAGGCAGTGGTGGCAGGAATCAAGAAGAGGGGTCAGAGAGAGGAAGAGAGAAGGGAGGGAGGAGGTGGGGAGAGACACAGAAGATCAAGCAAATGGGACAAAGCTCTTTGCAACCCCATGGACTGCAGCACGCCAGGCCTCCCTGTCCATCACCAACTCCCGGAGCTTGCTCAAATTCATGTCCATCGAGTCGGTGATGCCATCCAACCATCTCATCCTCTGTCGTCCCCTTCTCCTCCTGCCTTCAATCTTTCCCAGCATCAGGGTCTTTTCCAAGGAGTCAGTTCTTCCCAACAGGTGGCCAAAGGATTGGAGTTTCAGCTTCAGCATCTGTCCTTTCAATGAACATTCTAATGATTAGCCATGTTTAAAATCAGCCAGACTATATGATGATCTTATACTTTTATCTAGCTAGTTTCACTTTTTTCTATTTCATATTCAGGGTTCCCATTTCATTTAGTTTATATTTTCCAATTTCTCCATCTCTTCCTTTTTTTTCTTTGATGTTCTTTCTCAAGCCTTTATCAAGTATAGTATAAAAGCTCTTGTATACATATATATAAGTAGTATGTGTAAATATATATATATTAGAAACTTATGAATTTTGCCTAACTAAATAACTTGTGACATTTTGGTTCCACTTGTTTGACTTAGTATGAATAAATGCTAGATTTCTAATTAAAAAAAAGATATGCAACAAGCAAAAAAGGTTTACTAAGTAGCACAGGGAACTATAATCAATATCATGTAATACCCTATAATGGAAAATAATCTGAAAAATAATATATGTGTATACATATAATTGAATCAGTTTGTTATATACCTGAAAATATTGAAAATCAACTATACTTTAATAAAATACGTATATCAAGAAAAAAAATTAAAGAGAGAAGAAAGGGGTCAGAAAAGAGACAAGTGATGGAAGTGATGGTCTGTAGGGAATAAGCTGAGAAGGAAGACAAGTGAATTCTGGTTTCTAATTTAGAAGACCAAGTGAATGGTGATTCAATCACCTAAACTCAAAAACTTTGGACTTCCCTGGTAGCTAAGACAATAAAGATTCTGCTGGCAATGCAGGAGACTTGGGTTCAATCCCTAGGTCAGGAAGATCCCCTGGAAAAGATAATGGCAACCCACTCTAGTATACTTGCCTGAAGGATTCCATGGACAGAGAGGCTGGTGGGCTACAGTCCATGGAGTCGCAAAGAGTCAGACATGAATAAGCAACTAACACTTTCACTTTCAAACTCAAAAACAAAGAGAAGAAGCAAGTTTCAGAAAAAAAGAATATCAATTCTTTTTTCTAATTTAAAAAACTTTTTTTCCCCCCAAAATAGGCAGAAAACTTGGAATGCACAGAAGAAATGCAAAGGGAAAAAAGCCAACTAGATTCCTACCTCCTAACTGCTATCATTAATAAAAGTTTGCTATGTGGCCGTATGTGCACACAGAGACATAGAGATGTTTGTTTTCGTTTTATGTATTGGAAGCATAGCTTTCTTTTTAATATCACAATATATTATACCATTTTACAAAATAAAACAAATGTTAACAAAGTAAATAAATGTTTTTCTACACCATAATTTGTTAATGGCTTCTTAATGTAGTACATTGTCATATGGTACACCAAATTTTACTTGACTAATTCCCCATTATGGAACACTTAGTACTTTTAAAATTTTATTGTTGAAAATAGTTACAGTGAATATTTTTTACAAATTCATTTAAAGAATACTAAAATTAAAGAACATGAAAGTCAACTGTAATAAATAAATTATATATTCTAAATACTGTACGAGGTGCTTATGAACATTATTTTATTCAGTTCTTTCTCACTACTTTTGTCAACTCTGTTTCACAGGTAAGAAAACAAAGGCTTAAAAGGGATACGTAATTTGTACGTGTTCACACAGTCAAGTCCCAAAACAAGGATTCCATTACAGTGTAGACAACACACAGTCTCAATCACCGCCCTAGGCCGCCTCTCAGATGACTTTAGGAAATGTGGATATGCCGCTCAATGGAAGGTAGAAATTAAATGTTAGGTTTTGTGAGGCATCAGCACCCAGGTGAATGGATCACAGTTCAGCTGTTGATTATCACATAGGGAGATTTCTGATCACACGGCTGACCCCAGAAGAATTTAATCAGAGTATCAGGTTGAGAGAGAGTCACCCCAGGTATTAGCAGGTTTTAAAAGTGCCGCAGGTATTGCTAATATGCAGCCACTGCTGAGAATCATTGATCTAAAGCAACTGAAGCCTAAAGCTAAGGACTAGATAAGATTGCCAGGAGGCTACACACAGAATGGAAAGTAAAGACTCTGCGTGCTCAGTCGATCAGCTGTGTACAACTTTTTTGCAACCTTACAGACTGCAGCCCACCAGGGTCCACTGTTCATGGGATTTTCCAGAATCCGGGGAATGGGGACTCCCCAGAATACGGGGAGTGGGTTGCCATTTCCTTCTCCAAAAGACAATACAGAAAGGCAGACAAAGTTCCAACACAAGGTTCAGGTCAGCTGTGGCAGGCGGAAGTAAGAATCTATCCAGAAATGATATTCCAAGGGTTATGGAAGAGAGAATTTTACCAATAATATGTATATGAAATCAAACACGTACCCACAGATGTCATTCGACAATTTCAAATAATTTGTTGTATGAACTCAGGGTGATATAGATGTGAACTGCCAATCTTTCTTGACCTGCCAGCTAGCCTGCACCAGAACAGTTCAGGCATGAGCCTTTTGTCATCCTGTTCTTGCATTGCTGTGTGGGCACTCTGATTAGTTCCTTTCTATATCCCAGAATGGTCCACTCTGACGAAGTTGCTTGTAGGCTGGTAGAAAATGTTGTATCTGCATCAATAATTACTTTCAGCTCAATGCAGTAACTTTCTGCTACTTGCCTCAAACATGCAAACTTTGATAACCATACATTTTGATATATTAAATCATTTATCACATTTTATAAAGAATATATATATATATATATATATATATATATATATGTTGTTGTTTATTTGTTAAGTCATGTATGACTCTTTTGTGACCCAATGGGCTATAGCCCATCAGGCTCCTCTTGTCCATGGAATTTTCCCGGCAAGAATACTGGAGTGGGTTGCCATTTCCTTCTCCAGGGTCTCTTCCCAACCCAAGGATCAAACTTGCTTCTCCTGCATTGGCAGGAGGATTCTTTACCACTGAGCCACCAGGAAAACCCAATATATATATATATGTTTAGAATAGTATATATATTTTATTAATATAGTTATATGTCACATTTCATGTTAAATACTATTTTATTTAAGCAATTATAAAATAATGTTAATCTAACATTTATGAAACAGTTTTATTTCAACTTTTCACCAGCATATTCACCATCAGTCTTCATCATCATTAGGAAACTTCTAGTCATCTACAATGTTCTCCAAAGCACAGCATGCTCATTTCTGTTTTTCAGTTAAAACAGAATATCTTTTGACACTATGTATAAGACTGTGACTAGGAATTCCAAGCCATATAATCTCTTTTCTATGATATCAATATAGGTATTTTATTTATCCTAGGTACTATTCTAATTTTTAAACTTATATAATTTTTATATATGTTTTCTATTTCATTTGGATCCTCCTATAGGCAAGGCTGAAACAAGGACTAGGGATGAAGGAAGTTTACTGTGGAGGTATTTATAATTGGCTGTTTGTAATTTTATTTCCAGTAGTATGCTTATTCTACTATCTACTGATTTATCATCACCTTTAGATATTTTCTCGTGACTTCCTATAAAAAGTAATACTTACTTTCTTCCTAGCATATGCTGTGTGTAGAAAATCCATTGCCATCCTCCCAATAGATTTAGAGTACAATTTGAGGTATCATTATAAATATTTTAAGTATCATTAAATAGAAGCATATTATATATATTATATGTATATATATATATACATATTATAAACATATATTATTCACAGTTGAGTACCATACATAGTGCTATGATTATATTTCCTTTCTGTCCAACTTCTGTTTTTCTGGAGTTACAGGGCATATTATTATTATTATTTGCCATCAAAGATTTAGCCTTATTATATCTATAGAGCTAAAACTTTCCACTGCATGTTCTTCCAGATTTACTTTTCTTAAGTAGACGCATTCCTCCTGGAGTCCTCCATTCCTTCTTCTATCTTCCAGGACGGTAAAGCTGTCCTCAATCACCCTCCACTTTCCTGCACAGTCATCCTGAGTTTCTCTTTTCTTCTCATCTGGGTTCTTTCTGCTTCGTCTCTTGTTCCTTTGAACCCACATCTTCCTCTTATTTGTTCTCTCTCTGAGAGCATAACAAGGGTTTTGATTTTTTTTTTTGAGTTTTGGTCTGTAAAAATATCTTTATTTTACCTCACTCCTGCACAGTTTGGCTAGGTATACAACTTTAAGTTCAAAATTCTTTTTGCTCAGCATTTAAAAGTCATTGCATTCTAGCTTTCATTTTGCTGTGACACTCTAGAGTCATTGGATTTTCTAATCCTTTGAATATATTCTGCTGAATTTTTCTTCATTTTTTTTTAGCCACAATAATTTAGATACAGATTGTCAATGTGCTAAATATCTAAAGAGTCATTTCAATCTGAAAATCCATGGTCTTCAATTCTCAGAAATTTTCTTCTGTTATAGTTTAATAATATACATTTATTTCTTCTACTTGATAATTGCTTTTTTTCCTGATCTATTTTCAGAATGCTCTCCTTTTTCATTATTTAAAATTTTATTTCAACTGAAACAGAAAGTGCTTTTTCTCAGGCTTGGATTCTTCCCTTGTGCATTTTTGTTGCTATTTACCGACTTCTATTTAGCATCCTACCCTTGTTGATCTTGCTTTGCCCAGAGGCTAATAGTGTGTCTTCTGTTGTTAGCTCTTTAATGCCTCCTGAATTGCTATACAAAAATAAATTCCCTAAGGACACACTTCGGGATACTTTGGAAGTTCCTTCTACTCCCTGCACTTCCTCTGTTTCATACAAGTTTTCCTTTCCTGTTTATTTAAGCTCGGATCTTTCTTGTTAGAAGCATTCCGTGAATATATGGCAATCTTTGGCAAATCACTAATTCATTATACCAAGTCACTAAAGAATTGACTGAAAGGGTGTGTGGGAGCAGCATTTGTCACCTGATGAGTTTCACTGTAGGATGGTTAGAAGGGATTCTGAATATTTTCATAGGGACTTGAAGTTTTGGAATCTCAAATTCTTATTTTTCTAATGGTTTCTTCAGGGATAATTTCTCTAATCTCTGCCCTTCTACCTTGAGATTTGACAGTCCATTTTCTAGGAGCAAGCAGAGGGGGAAAGGCCAGAGGTTTTTTTGTGATGTCTATTTTCTCTTGCTATTCCTTTTTCACTCTGGCACCTCAACTCCCCTCTCCACTGTGCCTGGGAGTCAGAGACGGGTAATTCTGCGGTTTAGTTTCTTCTGAGAATAAGGCTCTGCCTTCAGAGCAGGATGAAGAAAGAGTTTCACCTTGCTGGGGATGAAGAAGGGGTCAGGGAGTGACAGGATATGAGGGTCTGACTATTTCTTACATATACTCTTAGACTTTCAGGTAACCTTCCTATCTTCACTTCACCTCTTACTTTCATCTTCTAGGGAAGAAAGCCAGTGCCTCAATTCCGGGCCTTTCTGATTTTCTTTGACCTGAATAAGCCTGCTTTGCATTACTATCCCTTTCTGTGATAGAGTTTGGGGTTCAGCATTCTTTGGTCTCCTAAGCTATATACCTCTCATCCATTCACTTCCCAACTCCATATACGTGCCAGCATCTCTCATCCACTTTCACTTCTTCACCCATTGCCTTTGCATTTGTGAGGTTACACTTTTTAAATTTCTTTTACAGTAATTTTAAGGGGGTTTCCCAGATGGCTCAGTGGTAAAGAATCTGCCTGCCAATGCAGGAGATGCAGAAGATGTGGGTTCGATCCCTGGGTCGGGAAGATCCCTTGGAGGAGAAAATGGCAACCCACTCCAGTATTCTAAAGTATTTTAAAGGGCTTTCAGAAATACAAATACATATGCTCATGCCACAACATTTAGCCCAAAAGTCCCAACTTCTGTTGCTTTAGCTGCTCACATTTTGCTGCTAATTTTATTAAACAGATTCATAAAACAAAGGAACTGTAGGGTGAGCAGTGACAAAGAAATGACGTTCATCAGTGATGTCTCTCTGACAAGCACAATGTTAGGTGCTTCCCACACAAAATCCTATCAGAGCCTTACAATCTCCATGATGTTCTATAATGGCCATTTTACAGATGGGGATTGAAGCTCATAAAGATGTCGTTATTTGGCAAAAATCACAAAGCTAGCCAGTCGAAGAACTAAGACTTCAATTCGAAGCCTATGTTCTCAGCACATCAGCGATTGTCCTGCAAGTAATTTCTCTTAAGAGGCAAGGGAATGTCTCAGAATGTCAACTTATACCATCGTTGTTGAACAGAATTAGAAGCATCAGATGTTTCATAAAGATTCAAAACTATTTTCATGTTAGGTGCTGTCTCAAAGATTTTGTCTTAAAAGACTTGCCTGTCTCTCTTTAGAAATTACTTTTGCTTGACTGATTGATGGGGGAAGGGAAAGCTATCTGGGTGCTTTGCCCTGAGGTGTATAGTTTGGTTTTGTTGTTTAACTCTTTAACATCCACTGAGTTGCTATAAAATCATAAGGCATTCTTAGGAAACCAGGAAAGCAAGATGTTACCACGCTTAGAGATCTGGCTGAAAAATAAGAGTCTTGCTTGGATGAAATTCCCAGAAAGCAAAGCTTCAGCTGTTAATCCTTGAATCAGAGAGCCATAGTCTCAAGCTGAAAATGAAGGGAGGGGTGAAAACATCCAGTCCAGGGCCTGGGGGGTTGATAAGACAGAGCTGAGAATGGAAATGTGAGGGAGACTCTCTTATCATCTTCTTCATTAGCTGCTTTTTGCCTGAGGCCGTGAGGGGTGTAATGTGCTGGGTTTTATGTGTGTTCACTTGTTCACCTCGGTTTATCCCACTGGTTCAGAGCTTTGCCACACATACTTACTGAAAATTAGAGCTTTTTTCTCTGGTCCCTTCCAACTATTGGCAGCTGCCTTAGGAATACAGAGTTAGTGCCGACATCCGTTTTTTTAGCCATCTATGCAGAATCCTCTCCTTTAATCTGATAACTCATTGCCCTTCTAAGAGGCCTTATATAACTTTATAAAGGTGACACATTCCTCACTTTTCCATTTCTTCTTCTGTGTCTTGTGATATCATCTCCTTACCTTATCCCTATCCTGAACAGACTCACAGACACAACAGAATATGGGTGTAAATCAAACACTTCATTCCCAAATGCCCTAAATTATACACAGGAAACCAGTTCCTTTCCCCAGTGGTAATCCTTCCATTTTCTTCCAGCAAATTCTCTTCTAAGCAAGGCTATATGTCCTCATTTTCCTTCTATTTAAGGGAGACTTCATTCAGAATAGCCTTTTTTATCTTCAGGGAATATGTTGCTGGATTCCAAAATGCATTCAGTCTTTCATTATGATTTATAAAGACACATATGCACAAATATAGTTAATATATTAAATAAAGACTATAATGCACTGCTATAGACATTGTTATGGCATAGAGTTGAGAGGGCTAATTTTATTTGACACTGTCTTTTAGCAGAGCAGAAATAATGTTACACTTAGCACGCCATGTGTCAAGGATAAAGGGTAGAGAAGATAAAAATACACAAGAGTAAGAATCTGTAACAACACAGTCTCATGACATGCAGCTTTATTATTACTCTCAATAAGAATATTGATAGGGTAGAAAATACTTTTGCACTGGGATATCCATGTAATTATTTCTCAGCTGCAGTTATGATGAAAACCAAATATTTATTACATTTCGTCTTGAAAATAAGAGGAGGAAAACCAAAAGTAACAGAATAAAATGAGATAAATGCCCTGACTGAGGCATTGTTTCACCAAGTTGATGAGAAAGGCTGATGCAAAATCCCCAGTGTTACAGGACTGGGAATGCTCTGGGGACAGAAAGTCGATTATGGTCTTTTCACCTTTGTCTTGTTGATGCTAAATGCAGAGTAGGTTTATAAGTTAGAAACTGCTGAGACTGTGTGAGGCCAGTTGAGCAATCTCTGTGAAATGATTTATGGTGATCTCAGGCCTGTTGTTTGTAGGCAAGAGCCACATTTCACTTGTGATTGGTGTAAATAGTTCTCATGACAGTATCTCTATTGGTTTTACTCATTTTTGTATCATTATTCAACATTTTCTAAGAATGATTCTTTTACTTCCTGGGCAATAAAAGAAGCTGTTATTATTGATTACCTATAATGTTCCAAGTTCTGTTTGTGACACTTGACTCCTGTTATTTCTAGTCTTTAAGACAATCCTGCAAAATGCACATTATTCCCATTTTACCCAAAAAGGAACCGAGGTTAAAAAGGATTAAACAATATAACCAATAAGTGATAGAAGCACATTGCAAACACTTTCACCAGACTCAGAATCCCCCACAGTTTCTACGAAATTAACACATACTTGCATTTTAAACGTAACCTGGAAACATTTTCTCACTTTTTATAATGATGTCTATAAAACACCATGATTTTTATCCTAGGGATCGGGTGCCAGGTACATCCAGATACCTCCCTCCATAGTGTAAGTGAAGACATTTGTAGAAATTTAACATAACATGACGTATGCAGAGTACGTCAGGAGAAACGCTGGGCTGGAGGAAGCACAAGCTGGAATCAAGATTGCCGGGAGAAATATCAATAACCTCAGATATGCAGATGGCAACATCCTTATGGCAGAAAGTGAAGAACTAAAGAGCCTCTTGATGAAAGTAAAAGAGGAGAGTGAAAAAGTTGGCTTAAAGCTCAGCATTCAGAAAACTAAGATCATGGCATCCCATCCCATCACTTCATGGCAAATAGATGGGGAAACAGTGGAAACAGTGGCAGACTTTATTTTTTGGGCTCCAAAATCACTGCAGATGGTGATCGCAGCCATGAAATTAAAAGACACTTACTCCTTGGAAAAAAAGTTATGACCAACCTAGACAGCATATTAAAAAGCAGAGACATTACTTTGTCAACAAAGTTCTCTCTAGTCAAGGCTATGGTTTTTCCAGTAGTCATGTATGGATGTAAGATTTGGACTATAAAGAAAGCTGAGCGCAGAAGAATTGATGCTTTTGAACTGTGGTGTTGGAGAAGACTCTTGAGAGTCCCTTAGACTGCAAGGAGATCCAACCAGTCCATCCTAAAGGAGATCAGTCCTGGGTGTTCATTGGAAGGACTGATGCTGAAGCTGAAACTCCAATACTTTGGCCACCTGATGTGAAGAGCTGACTTATTTGAAAAGACCCTATTGCTGGGAAATACTGAAGGCAGGAAGAGAAAGGGACAAGAGAGGATGAGATGGTTAGATGGCATCACTGACTCAATGGACATGAGTTTGGGTAAACTCCGGCAGTTGGTGATGGATAGGGAGGCCTGGCATGCTGCAGCTCATGGGGTCGCAGAGTCAGACACGACTGAGCGACTGAAATGAACTGAACTGACCTCCCAAAGAAAATGGTCTTCCCAGGTGGTGCTAGTGGTAAAGAACCCACTTGCCAATCTGAGAGACATAAGAAACGTGGGTTCTATCCCTGAATCAGGAAGATCCCCTGGAGGAGGGAATTGCCACTCACTCCAGTATTCTTGCCTGGAGAATCCCATGGATGGAGGAGACTGGTAGGCTATATATTCCACTGAGTCACAGAGTCAGACATGACTGAAGTGACTTAGCATGCACACCCAAAGAAAATTAACTTTAGCTTTTTAAAAAATGAGTAAGAGACACATGCAAAATTACAGACAAATGGAAGCAAACCTAGAGAAGGGTAATCAAAACAGTGAGCGGCCCAACCACATAACAAATGTAGTTCGCGAATAAATCAGGAGTGTTTAGTTTAGAAATGAATCAATTCAGATGGTGTTTTGTCATTTCTATCAATATTTGAAAGGCAGACATAAGGGAAAGAAAGTTGACCTGTGCATATATGTCCAAAGGGGTAAAAAAAAAAAACAATGGAGAACTTTTAAAGGTACAGGTCAGCAATAAACAGGAACTTTTTAAGAATCAATTTTCAGATGGAACAGACAACCTAAACAAGTAGCAAATTCTCAACTTTCAAAGGTGGGTAGGAAAAAGCCTGCCCGTCAGTTCAAGGAATTAAATACAATGAATTGAAGAATCAAAACAGTGATTCAAACAGATTTCCTTTAAAATTGTCTTTCAGTCCCAACTAGAAATTGGCAGTCCTGATGCTTCTTGCCAAATGTGTGCCACAAACACTTTGAGACAGAATTAAACTGGCACACATGAGTTTCTTGATGATAAAATTGAGTGACCTTATCAAAGTGCTCAGTACTTCTTCCCTTTTTCTTTTTCATTCATTTTCAGGTTCACGTGTCCGGCCACAGGTTTTTAGGCCAAAATGGTTAATTAATGCTCAATCAACACAGCCCCCGTGTTGATTGCTGACTTCTATATTTGTGTCAGCGATGAAGAAAGTGACAGACTGAATAGAAAAATCTGGACAGGGTGTGAGAAATAAGGCAGGATGTGAGCCCTACACCTGGTCCGGTCACCGGTCAGGACACACCCTTCCGCCTTCTGTTCAGAGTTTCTATTTTACAAGCTTTCTGTGCATTTCTGTTTTGCTGCACATAGCCTTGAGCCAGGGAGAGCAGTGCATGCTAAAATGCTTGTCTGCTACAGGCATTGACTGATTTCCTTCATGTGTGACTGCCAGCTCTTATTAAAAAAGAAAAAAAAGACAAAGTCGGAGCATATCATAGCGTTCAAACCACAGAAGACTGTTAGGTTCCTTTTGCATCCTTGAAGAAGAGGCTTAAGAACAGTTAAATCAAACTAAAACTGGTCTACTTTTTAATGAATCAGGTTAATTATGGTCATAAGCTGCAGAGCCCCTAATTTATGAAAGAAGAAGGAAGTTCTGCAGGTACATTTTTTCCTCAATGCTGGAAACTGATAGAGTTGTTGGATCTACCTACACTACTTTCTTCGGGTTTAGCACCGCAAAGATACTGCGACAGTATATTTTTAAAAGAAATTCATTGCTGGACATCGACACCTGTACTTAAATTCTTCTTAGGCAGGGTATTTCTCTGCTGTGACTAAAAACTTTTCTAAAGCTGTTTCTGCCGGGATGACTCTCCCATTTGTTTGTGATAATTCTGGATATTCCAGTAACTGTGTGTGCATAAACACATATCCAAGTCTATTTTTATGGAGGACACTTTGCACTTCACCCCCATCAGCTCTCACATGCGCTCCATATATTTCTGAACATGTAAATACTGTCACGGGACCTGCAAACTGTTGTTCTTCTAGGTGAACAGACATCAATTATTTTCTTCTATTGTGTTTTTCTTGGAGAGAGAAAAAACTAGAGCTTATCCAGAATGCATTTGTTTTTCTTGACAGTAAATGAATTTAATGAAAAATCTCAAAATAGTTTGGCCTAATTTCTGTATTTGTTTAATTGCTTTAGCATACATGCCGATTAAATGCTGAATAAAACCTTTAGCTGAAGAACAATAAAATGTTCTGTCTATAAGAATTGTTAAGAACCAATACAGCCTTCCTCTGTGTTTAAGAACCAGGTGATGAGACCTTGTATTTGCTCAGATTGTGATCTCAGGGATGATTCTTCAGATACAGAGAGGAAAAAAAAATATGTATTGGAAAGCATTACTGAAAAAGTAAAATTGTGGAGACTATATTTTTTTGCCAGGAGGAGTCATTTCTGGGAGAAATACCTCCTAGTTTTCTCCTCTCTCCCTTTCCCAAGATTTGCAGTGTACTTTCAGCTACGCTGTCTTTTTGCTTCTGAGAAATCACCTTCGTGTTTCTGTCTGCGCCTATGCATGGGAGACACATGTGTGTATATAAACCTGTGTCTTAAAAAACTATCTATACCATCAAACCAAATGCAGAATTTTCATCATAAATTAGACCCACAATTCCCACTTCATGAATGAAATGATCCTCCCCTGTTTGGTTCTTTGAGTAAGTGGTGAGATTCAATGAGACAAAGTAAACATTTATAAGTGTATATGTGCTTAAACTGCTTTCCTGAAAGACAATCAGTATTTTACACTATTCCTATCAGGACACCTGAATCTCAAATGCACAGCAAACACTCAGAAGATCTTGAAAACTACCTCCAAGATGGCCTGCCCATCGGGAGTTAAGAAACAACAAGGTTATTTCTGGGAAAAAAAAATTGTGCTGCTTTGGCAATGTTTTGACGGTGAGGATTCTCCAGGTTCTTAATCCCCACAGCCTGCTTCTACCCAGCATCAACATAACCAAACTGCTGTCCAATTACATAATGGCCATTTTAATTATTATTTTGTTTAAGTCAAAACACATATGAGCTCCCACAAAGCTAATTTTGATCAGGAAGGTAAAACGGGGCCGCTCCAAAAGGCGGCTTGCCCTGCGACACCACATAGGTCTTGGTTTTAGGTGGCCCTCTCTTTCTCCCCACTCATGTAGCAGGTCTCTTGCCATTTTATTTCAATTATTACCAAAAGCTACCCATGCAGGAATAGTTTCATAAAACTGAAAATTGCAGTTAAGTTCACATCTTAACAGCATTTCAAGTGCACATTGTAACAGAGACTCCCAGTAATCAAGTTGCAGGAAGGCTGTTATAACAGTCTTTCTCTCTCTCTCAATTGCAGCAGGAAAGGCAGATGTGGAAATTATGAGTAATGTAATTGATGATCTTTAAAGCTTTTAAATACCCAAGCTCTCAACAATCAAGATCTATTTGAGTTCAGAATCTAATAAGAAGTAAATACAATAGATTTCAATACGACATTTTATCAAGCGCTCTGCAGCAGTCTCACTCCTTCTGCTTTTATGGGCAACATTATCATCTCATCAGCAGACAAGTTGGAGAATTTTATTGTGACACATAATCATTTTTAGTTCATCATATTTCTCCTTTCCTTGTGCAGCTTTTTTTTAAAAAAAAAATAATAAAGTTTGCTCATTAAATACACCATTTCAGAGGATTTTGTCCCTATTAGATTTAATAGGAAAGGAAGCAAAGTGTTGTTCAAACAAGCTGTTTATTGACAACTAATTTATTGTGTTCCACAGTAGGAGGCTCTATAAAACACATCAGTGCGTTAAAAATAATACCAGTAAGATATCTTCTAGATACCTAGGTTCACAAAGCCTAGCTAGTGGCAATTATTTCCAAATTCACCCTGCAATTCATTCACTAGCCTGGCTCAAAATAACTTGCATGCCATTAAGAGTTAATTCAAATGCCACATTAAATACACCTTCATATTATTTTCGTTAATATGCAAATCATTCATAATATCAGGGTGATCTTACATTCAGTGGGAATAGCAATAATGCCTGCTTAATGATGTATTCATCAGTGCCGTAGGTGTCTTCATACTATTACTATTATATATTGTTTTCAGAAACAGACTTGACTACAAAGAAAATTGTATTGTCTCAGCAATAATGGTTTCAAACATTTTTTTTTTCCCCTCTTTTGGTGGAAAAATACCTTTGTTAAGCACACAGAACTACTGGTAATCTTTCCAGTGCCACCGTTTCACCTCCAGATGTATCACTACCACAAACCTGGCTTCTGAGATCTGGAATTGTTATCATTACATTTTCCCCACATAGGAAACACATACACACAAAATGGCTTGTTATTTTGTTTACTTAGGAGGAAAAAATCATTTCACATTTCTGTCATTTTTTTTCTCCTGCATTTCCTAATAAGACAATAGGGAAATCATTTATAGATGGTGGTTTTCCTAGCCTGAAACAAAACAAAAAAAAGGTGTGTGTGAATGAATAAATAATTTCTTGTGAAATAATGCAAAGTTTTTGTAGCAACAACAACTTAAAATATAAATTAGCGTTTACTTTTCTGAACATGCTTTTTCACTTTCCAGTGGAGCAAGAAAGATAAAAATAGCTATGGAGAGGGAAATGTGAAATTTGATCATGACTTCTCTAACTATTCTAAAAACTTGTATTGTGGTAATCAAATAAATCAGCAAAAACCTCCAAAGGGCTTTTACATAGCTCTGCCTCTTGCATTTATGACTTTATTTTATGCAAAGTGTAATCATTACATATTCCAAAATTCCAAATTATTCTAAATATATATTTAAAAAAAAATCTTGTTGTGATTGTAAGCCCTAGGTTAAACCATGAACCATGTCAAACCATAATGCCTTTCATCCCAAGGCTGACTTTCAACCAGAAACTTTCCTGACTTGGTTGTGCACTCAGCTCCAGATGACAGGAAGAGCACAGTGATTGATTATAAATAAGATTCAAATTACATGTATAGATATGAAAGAGGAGGATAAAAGAAGTGGAAGACTCTCCCCTCTTCCGAAGCTCACCGCCCCAGGATTTCCCAGAGATAAGAATTAAAGCTAACCAAAGGATCTTTTGGAAACAGGATTGTTTTGCCACGGATGAGGGATTACTGATTGGCTTTTTAACTTCAGCTTTTCCAAATAGTTTTTCAGTTATTTAATTTACTCTACATGGAGTCTATTGATTATTCAAGTTGGCAGTCAATTTTATAGGGCACCCCGCTGTTTCTTTGCTTAATGTAGTCAATGATTGTAATTGCTTGATCAGTGCAGCCCATGAAATAGGTTTTGTGTCTTTTTTTACAATGCATTGATGGCTTTATCTGATGCAGCCTTGGCAGGGCCGGGTTTTACAGCACTACCCGGAACTCCCAGAGGTCTCTAGATTAATGGCTATGGCGAGCTGCTGATGCTGCTCTCCAGAATGGATTCACACATCTGGCATGCGGCACTTGGCGTCGGCGCCAGCGTTGTGTTGTGCAGTTACAGAATCTCTCACCAGTGCCTAGTTAACTGTTTTCACTAAGGGAATGAGATAAAAAGCCATCCAGAGAGCTGTTGGCACCCACTCTCTGTCACTGTAGTCACACATTAAAAAATTTTTTCAGTCTTTTTTTTTTTTTTAAGAGGCAAATGATGTATGGAAACAACAAATTACGTGGAATGTTTATGTTTTGAACTCTGTTTGGATTCTGAAAAGCATCCCATGGGTGTTCGGATTTCCTGTAAACCAACAAACAGCCCTCCTCCTTCCCTTCGCCGCCGCCTACCCTTGGATGAGAACATGATAGTATGAAACGCATCCAAGTTTTCCGTACAAGCTGACAGGGGCTTTAGATTTTGAGAGAAAGGTGGATAGCAGAACCGCACGTGTGAAAAAGCAGGCTGAGCCGCCCTCCACAGCTCATTACAATAAAGGTAATTCTCCTGTCCTTCAGTGAATCAGGTGAAATTGCCCAGGCATCATTTCCCTGGGCCTGCACGTCAGTGTTTCATATTTGGTACAATTTGAATTGCATTATTAGACACGTAAAATGTAGTTTTAATAAGTAGAGCAAGAAAAAGTAATGAAATATGCAACAGAGTTGCGTAAATCCATGGACAATATAATTATATAGTACACATGCACGATTTACAATGCCCAGGACGACATCCACCAAAAAAGGAAAAGTGTGATAGATTTTTTTTAGACCAACTAGACTCTGAGTTGATTTTCTCGGCAGAGTTTGACATTGAAACTGGACAGGTATAGTTTCTTTATTAATACTTTTATCTCTGAGTAATAAACTATAAATGAATAATGCATCTCTGAAAGGGAAAAGTCTACTTAGAAGACAGAAAATAATACTTTAAATTCCTTGGTCTACATGGAACTGAAATTTCCATTAAAGTAAGAAGCAGTATAAGAATACCATATATGTATGCAATAGTAACTGCAGCCTGTATGCAAGAAAAATATTTATCTTTACTGAAAGTAACCATGCTCATGGTTAGATTTTATCGTCATTGTGTGTGATGTCATTGCTGGGATAATTTTGCTAGCATAATTTCACCATTAATTCAAATTTTAATACCTTTATAAGAGAAGATTCTCCAACAAATTCCCTCGCTCCTTCTTTATGTTCCTGGCCTTTAGACACAGTCTAAATATATTTTACCCATTGCAGGCGTAGCCCTATATATTATCCAACTCTCTTTCCTTATACAGAATGTTATTTAATCAGCCGAACAGAAAGAAGCCAAGTCAGCAATTTAAACTAGTTTACTGCCAGTCCAGGCTTAGAAATATGAAGAAATGCCTTTTTCTTAAGGACTGTGGAAAGCATCTCACCACTCCTCCACTCCTAATTTCATTTTACTCTGAAACGCTATAAAAATGACAGCCGTTTTAAAATGGATGTCTGAGGCATTTTTCCATTGCTGTGTGCATCCAGGGGGTCTGCGTGACTGTGAGCCTGGCTCCCACCCCCAGTCCCCAAAACACACCCACATACAAGGAGCGGCACAGCAAAGAACAACATAACAGCTAAACAAAATACTCAGAGGAACTGAAGGACTCACTAATATGACAGCTGATGAAAAGCCTTGTTTCAAACTGATTGAAGATAACTCGTGATGGTGGATGAGGAAGGGAGCTGGGCAAAGCTCAAGTCTGGCTAGATCATCATTGTCCAGGTAGGATGGCCACACACCACCCTCCAGCCTGACTCTGTCCTGGTGATGGAACCTCAGCTAGCCAGTCCCTGAGGGAGACCTATGTGTTCATCGGGGATTGTCCTGCGCCAGGACTACCTTGATTCTGTATCCCCAATCATCTCTGTTTGCCAGGGGGCTGACTTGAAGCCCGGGTCCCCTTGCCATACCCCTGGCCCATCTGCTATTGATTGTAAAGTTCCAGAGGGCAGGGCCTTGGTCATTTTCACTTGCATTTTATTGTTCCTTTTGGTAGCAAGGTGTTACGCAGATGTGGACACTTAATAAATACTACAGCGCAGAGCTTTCCTGTCCTAGACGAAAGGAAACACATGGCCCAAGTGCGATGCAAACTGCAAGTGTGCTTATCCTCCACCTGAAAAGACAGGGGAAGCATTTGAAAAACAGCAGTTGTTAATGAGAAAGACAGGGTTCCCTCTGTGATTGTCTTCTTCCCAAGGTACAAACTGTAGAAGGAGTGGCCACGACAGGAACAGATTTATTCAAGAGAAGTAGATTCAAATCCCTGCTCTGGCACTTGGGGCCTATTTGACACTGGACGAATTACCTTATCTTTCTGAACCTCAGTTTCCTTTGAGGTAAAGCATTCAGATCATCCAGCATTGCTGGGAGGATGAAACAGGCTGGGAGGCTCAGAATCAGCCACATAAAGGTGCTCCATAAATGGGAGTTCCACCTAAACTATACTTGGCAGAGAATCAAGTCCACTTCCTTGTTCTTCTACTCCTCAGTGCCCGTGATGTGCCTCTGTCTGTGGTCTCCTCTATTTCCTTTCAGCCTCTGGTTCTTTATTTTAATCCAACATGGCAAATAGATGGGGAAACAGTGGAAACAGTGGCTGACTTTATTTTTTGGGGCTCCAAAATCACTGCAGATGGTGACTGCAGCCATGAAATTAAAAGATGCGTGCTTCTTGGAAGAAAAATTTTGACCAACCTAGACAGCATATTAAAAAGCAGAGACATTACTTTGTCAACAAAGGTCCATCTACTCAAGGCTATGGTTTTTCCAGTGGTCATGTATGGATGTGAGAGTTGGACTGTGAAGAAAGCTGAGCACTGAAGAATTGATGCTCTTGAACTGTGGTGTTGAAGAGACTCTTGAGAGTCCCTTGGATTGCAAGGATATCCAACCAATCCATCCTAAAGGAGATCCAACCAGTCCATCCTAAAGGAGATCAGTCCTGGGTATTCATTGGAAGGACTGATGCTGAAGCTGAAACTCCAATACTTTGGCCACCTCATGCGAAGAGTTGACTCACTGGAAAAGACCCTGATGCTGGGAGGGACTGGGGGCAGGAGGAGAAGGGGACGACAGAGGATGAGATGGCTGGATGGCATCACCGACTCAATGGACATGAGTTTGAGTAAACTCTGGGAGTTGGTGATGGACAGGGAGGCCTGGCGTGCTGCAGTCCATGAGGTCGCAAAGAGTCAGACACGACTGAGCGACTGAACTGAACTAAACTGAAATTTCATGCCTTGCTTATACCAATTGCTTCCTGAAAATATAATCTAAATGTAATTCAGAACAAACAATCTAATACAAAATGTGATAGACAAACATCATCACGTTTGGGAGAATATTACTGTTTCTCCTTTACTACCTATATTTTGGAAAATCATTTCTTTTTTTTTAGTTTATTATAAACATTACTATATTTTTATTCATCTCATTTATGGATGGTCCTTTCTTGCCATGACAGCAGTAGGGAAGAGAGAAAAAATAAAAAGAAAAGAGAGAGACACTTTCATCAAGGGTGCACAAAGGTGGTGATATTGACTGAAGACGTGGGAGAAAACTTCCCCACATGCTCATGCAGACAGAGGGGCCCTGTGCTGAACCTTGGATAGAGATGAGTTCCAGGGCCTGAACCGGGCCAGCGAGGACTCCTTCCTCCTTGCCTGGGACGTTGGAGAAAAATGTGGCCCATCCAGATCCACTGTCCACGGTCCTGGCTGAGCAGAGAAAACCACCCCTGGAAGATCGGTAGAGTCCCCGCCTGCCCAGCGACCCCAATACATCTTGCTCACTCAGCCGCCAATTGTCCTACAAAATATTAAATTTTAGTTGATACTGCCTGTTGTCTGAATTTCTTTGGTTGGGACCCTCCTTGGGGTACCTGGCAGCAGAGAGAGCTAAGAATTGAGGGCCAGGAGCCCACCAAAGCAAAGCGTACTGGCCGAAAGACCCTAACCTGAGTTGATAAGAGCCATAGAGGTGAATCTTAACTACAGTTTACAAAACAAAAATTAAAAAAAAAAAAATTAAAAGCAAAGGAAGGCAAACGCAAAGTCTATGGTAAGAGAGATGGGTGCTCATGTCTGGTGAACATGGTGATGGAAAAGACATGAGGCAGAGAGTCCTGGATGCTGAACTCTGAGCCAGACTGCGGGTGACTCTGCCTTGAAGAAGGCAACTTGCAGATGGTTCTGGGTGATGAGAAACCCTGTTTCCTGTGCTGGTCAAAGAGGTCCTTCAATGAAGGGAAGAGCTTGACCATCTCACCCCTCTCAACAACCCCAGGTTCTAGCCCTGAAGCTGCAGTAGACAGAGAAGTAGTCTGTGGTGTCCTCTATGAAGCCTTCTAGCTTTGGATATGCTACCTATTTCCAACTGACTACCCATGACAGAAATTTTCTAAGAAAGTCTGTATCTCTCAGTATTTCTCAGGAGAGGGTACATCTGTCCACAGAGAAGGTAGGTGGGAAAATCTAGATACTCTAACATCAATGGTTGAAATATTTTCATATACACCTGCCTCATTCTCCTAGATTTTCTGTAAACACTTGTGAATATCATACCATGAATGTCAAAATAAGCACATGTTTTGATATTTAATAATAAACTGAAGTTTTACCCATTTTCTATAAACCACATTGTTGATGGCATTTCCATCATAGACTCAAGGGCATTCCAGTTGCATCAGGAAAGGACAGACATCAACAAGGTTATGGAAGACAGGGGTGTGATAGGGCCACATCTCCAGTCCTGATAAATTACAAAAACTCTGATTATAACCAGATGCCATTCTTCAAATGGGGAAGGAGAGGTCACTAAGAGAAAAATACCTTAGTGGGGAATAAATTTTAAATTATTTGGTAAAAATTTACCAAAAGTGGTTGTCATTTTAACTGCCCACTTTGTCATCATCCCACATGGAACATTAACCATTCCTCACACTTGGCACCCATTCCCCCTGCAACCATCAAGAACAGGGACTGAAGAACAGGAGAGGTGGCTTCAAATGTGAGAAAGTCAGCTTTCCCAAAATGCTGAGTCATGGTGAATACAATTCATTTCTGCAATAAAGGCCATTCTGTGAGCGATCCACGGAAATTGTGGCCCTTTCTCTCTTACATTAAGTCTGGCCCTGGTAGGATACTCTAGCTCACATTCCAACAGAAGGGAAGGGAAAGGATCTAAACCAGCATTTGTTCATCACTTAGCATGTCCAAGCTTCCCTGGTCGCTCAGAGGCTGCATGCAGTGCGGGAGACCCGGGTTTGATCCCTGGGTCAGGAAGATCCCTTGGAGAAGGAAATGGCAACCCACTCCAGTATCCTTGCCTGGAAAATTCCATGGACAGCGCAGTCTGGCAGGCTACAGTCCATGGGGTCACAAAGAGTCGTACACAACTGAGTGACTTCACTTTCACTTTTCACTTAGCAGGTCCAAGAGACAACTAAATATGTGTATATGCTTTCACCTATATGTATGCATGGAGGCATATGTGTATATTCTCTGACTTAAGTTTGTCTCAAAACTATGGGAAGCTGAAGCTCAGAGAGAGGTTAAGTGACTCCCCTGAGGTTACACAGCTAGTAAGGAATAGTTGCATGATTTACACAAAGGGTGGTTTCCTGTAAAACTGTCTTTCACTCCACTTTGCTGTCAGTTAAGTGCTGAGGGCATGATTCAAAATGAGTGCTTAAGCTCTAGGTCACTTGAGAACTTCCTTGTGGGTCTCATTGCTGAGTGTTATAAGCATATCTGCTACATAACAGTAAAGAGGGTCCTACTTGCTTCATTTTGGACGTGCTGGTTGTGGAGTTACGCTGAAAGGGTGTGCCTCAGTTGTTTGTTGTGACCTGCTATCTGTATTGTCGTGTGGAACTCCTATCTTGGCATGAATCAAGTTTAGTTCGGACACTCTGGACTTTGAATATTTAGGGGAAAATTGTCTATTAAAAAGTTTTTTTTGTTTTTAAACATATTCTACACAAATACAGAAGACTTAGTATTCAGATATTACTCACAGAATAATTTCTTTCCAAACATACTCACCTCAATTTTTTAATTTAAAAAAAGTTTATTGTATATATACATAAAACCTCTGATATAAAGCACATATATTTAATGTGAATTAAATATTTAAAATTCTTTTCACAATAATTCAGTCATTGTCCTCCGTTCTTGAAAAATTTCCTCTCCCCTCAAATCCAAGAATTCAAAAATTTTTAAAATTAAAATGGTATATTTTTTTATTGGGGTTGAATGCCTTGAAGGTGGTTTCAGCCTTTTGCAACCTGTGAGCCAACAGAGCCATGCTGGATTCACGCTGGCGATGAGAGTGTTTGCTCACACTTTCGTTTCTTAAACATCCCATTGAGTCAGTTATCCCCCTGGCACGTTCATCCCAATGATGGAAACTTCACCTCACTCAAACCCAAACAGTCTTCATAAAGGGCTCTGAAAAATATGTTGTCTGCGGAAATCTTAGCCAATGCTTTCATAAACTACCTTGTTGATAAAGCTCTGAGCGTTTTAATACAAGAGAATTTTTAAACGAAAAAATAATCTGTGATTGGGGAAATGTGTTGGATACCTTACAAAATAAAAAGGAAAAGTTTGATTTATTTCCTCTTGCCTCCTTCAAGTAGCTATTAGTATGTTAACTGTACATTACACTTACTATATTTTATCAAAGTCTAAAGCACGATACTTACAAGTTTAACCTCACTTATTAGTGAGCAGCTCTTTGAAAAATACTGCCATTACAGAAATATTCTATTTTTTTTAATACCAATAGCATCTCTTTAAAAAGTACCATAGTTAAAAAAAAAGAAAGTTTGCTATTCTTTCTGCATACCGGTCAGTCTCATTTGGGGTAATTAAGCTGTCTTTAATTATAAGGAGCATTTTTAAATGCTTTTCCCCCAAAGATGGGACTGAATGAGAAGTTGCTAGCTGTAAATCTATGTGGACATCCCATGTATTCTACCTTAAAGACTTGTGTTGAAAATGAATCATGGGGGTGTTGGCTGGACATCAACTCTGTCATTAGGGAAGCGGTGCTCATTTAGTCAGTGTTCTCATGGATGCTAGCATTAGATGTGTTCCCCCAAAGTTGTTTGTGGCCCTGATTTGAGACTTTTCAATCAGTTTCAATTTTCATATCCCTTTGCACGTCCAGATTCTGGCTGTGCCTTGCAGAGGAAGTGCCAAAATTCCATGAGAAAAACAATCCCTGTGGAATTTTTGGCCTAACCAGAAGCAGGAAGAACAGGAAACATTATTTTTAAAAGTCCCGTTTTTCACACTGTTGATGTCTGGAGAGTCAAGATAAGCTCTGAGCCTACTTCCAAATCTTTGGGTGCCCCTCCAAACATACTCTAAGCGGGGTGTGAAACATAGCTTGCTGGGGGGGAGGCGGGGCAGGAAGGGAATTGAACTGCAATCAAGATGCGATAGAATTGGCAGTAGGGCTTTCCTCTCCATTTAGTTTCCAGAATGATGGAGGTGAAGCTGGAGTTTTCCCATCCTTAATGCCTTATCTAGGAGACAGCTCTGTGAATACTAGTCCAAAATGTTACTTTTCTCTTTTGTAAATATTATACTCTGAGTTGTTGAGTTTTAGTGAGCCAGAGAGCACAAAAATAATCTTTATTCTTGAAATATTTATACATAGAAGCATTACTGAAATAAGAATGCATGATTCCTTGGATTGGATTACAAAGTTGTGACATAATTACTTTATTTTTAGCTCTTAGAGCTTAATGGAAACACCACATGGAAAGGGCTGTTGGGGCAGAAACCAAGTTGTGTAAAGTACTGTGGATGGTTATTAATTAAACTGCTACTGACTTTCCTAAAGTTCTACATCCTTTTGCTTCATCAAGTTATCAACTAGATCCTTAATTTTACCTATGAATTTAGAAAAGATATAAATCATTGCATATTTGGAAAGTGTCTGTGATAAAGCACTATAGTGAGATCTCCAAATATCTTTATTTAATACGAGTATCTCCAAACCTGAAACTATATTACAAATATCTTAGAGTTGTTAAAGATCTACCATATATATGTGTGTGTGTGTGTGTGTGTGTGTGTGTGTGTGTGTACACATATATTTTTTATTTATATATGAGGAGTATAAATGTTCTTCCAAGTTTAATAAAGAAAAGCATCACATACATAGCTCAGTTTTAAATCTGAATGTCATCCTTTATAACAAACCACGTGTATTTACCTATTTCATAACAAATGTTCTTTAAGCAAAAGGGAGAAAAGTACATTTTGCAAAATGTCCAATTCTGCAAATAATGCTGGAAGGGATCTTTTATTTTTCTCAAAAGGTACAGGATTATAAACATTTATTTTCAGTTGTCTAGGAATTCATGAGAATAGAGAAGGCTTGAACTTCATTGCACGGCAATAGATGAGAACAGCAATTCACCTGTCTCTGCTAATATTCAGTGGTGTTCACAACTGAATTAGCAACTGGAATGACTGAGTAATTTAATGATAACATTTACTAAGAGGAATCCTTGCAGATGCCCATGCTTAGGGCTGAAATAAAGGACACTTTCTTACCATGAGCAATGTGAAATTGAACACCACTTTTCATTTTCTTCTTGTTATTATACTCTTCAATCAAAAGGATAGATTTCTTTAGTGTCTCCTTAGCATGTCTGGTCTCTGAGCTTTAACATGGTCATCTGTAATACTCATATTTTCTCTGAATTCTCAAGTTATATTATGATAGATAGATAGTGGACAGATAGATCGCCATAAGAGTGTGTGTGTATGAAAGACAGAGAGAGAAGGAGTGAATGATATTGCATCTTAGTAAATCAGGAAACAGTAAAACCCATAAGGTCAGTTTTCCTATGGATTTATTAGCATAGTTGAAGAAGATAGTTTCTGTAAGCAGAGGCTCAAGTTTTATCTACTTAATGCCTTTACAATGAAGTCATTTAGGAATAGTCCATATTGAGGTCACCTTGTCAATTACTTGAAAAGGAAAGTTTCTTAGAGTCCAAGAAAAACTACAAAATTTATGTAAATATTTGATGGCAAAGTCCTAATTTTCAGAAGCAAGAAGATGCTAAAAGAACAGGTTATTGGGGAGATTTCTTTCCCTTCAGTTGCAGTCACATCAGCACCATCAGCCTGGTTTTGCTCAATGACTTAAATAGCATTTCCTGTCTTTCTGAATATTAAATGTACCATGCTATTTAATAAACAAGTTTGTGTTCATGGACAATATGCAAGATAGAGAAAAATGAACATAGAATTAATTTCTTCTGGGACAAAATGACTGCATGAGAGAGAGGTCTTCTGCTGAAAGTAACAGCTAATGATGGTATATTTGGGAAGAAATCTTTCCAATGAACTATAAGTTGAAATAGCATGTGATTTGAGGCAGGGCATAAATACACAGATGGATAAATAAGATGGTCTTGTAATTTTCAGGATGTTTTGTAATCTTTAACATGCTTTCACATAGATGTGCTTCACATGTATGAAAGGGGAAGAGTGAGGTTTACAGAAAGCAGTCAGAGAGGTAATTAACAGAGCTAGGTTGGAGTCAATTTTTTTAACTCTTATTTTTTTTTTTTTCCTGTTCCCATTTCACATATACCTTCTCATTTGAGAATGACTAGGATAAAACTTAATTCGGAATTTTTCAAGGGCAACAGAAATAGTATTAGCACAAGATACCGTATTTTTTTAAAAAGAGATAATTGATTCCTTTGGTTTCATCGCAGTCCTAGTTTTAGGTAAACGCATACAAGAGTGCACCCTTTAAGAGTTAAAAATGAGTTACTACATTTATTCGCTTACCTTGGCATCAGTTACAACATGACTTAAAGGCAGTGACATGTGGCAGAGAAAAATCAATAGCTAGAAATAGTTAGCTATGCCATGATTCTACTTTGAAAGGTCAATCATTTCATTTTTCTCTGATATTTCATGGACTTTGTCACCCTAAATTAAAAGAAAGAACTCAAAGTGGATCTTAAAGTTTAATATATGTTTGAGAACTCCTTATTAGAATAGCCAGCAGCCTTCAGTGCCTCTTGCTTTCAGTCTATTGTGTCCAATTGCGAGTATCATGTACATTTCCCAAGAACTCATTTGTGTTATTTAGGAAGAACAGTTAGATTTATTTGCTTAGCCTTGATTAGATTAGACCTGGCCATATCAGCTGGGTCATTGTGTTTAACTCCTTATACTTAAGTTTTATAGCATTAGAATAAAAGGATGGGCACTGCCCATCAGCGCCAGCTCACAATCAGTTATCCTTAATGTGCCTGAAAGAAACAGAGAGAAATGAAAGGAGACACTTTCTCATTCATGATTCTTTTAAAAACGGTTCTCCCGGTCTCCCCCCTCCCATCCTGATATGGCATGCATGGCTTGTTCTCAGCCTGCTCTGAGACAAGCTCAGGCAGGCCCTGTAATATGATTCAAATTGCAATCTCATGTCTTGCATCCCCCAAACACCTCATCTCCAACGCAACCTGGAACCTTCATTTCAGTCCCCAATTAGACTAATATATCTGCCCAGCTCCGATTGGGGGTGATGGATCGGCTGGGCAGGTTGGGGGAAGACAGGGAGATTTTCTCAGCTCCTCTGCATTCCCATAGGCACGCAGCGTTTGACAGATTGGGCAGAGCTGCCACGAAAGAGTCTGACACAGATGGTGTAATTAGAAAACGCGAAGTGCGAGTGTGAAATTTATCTTTGATCAGCACCTCCTTGCCAGATTGTCATCTATGTTAATATGATGATGGCTTCTTGGAGATGGATAGAAGGAAACAGCAGCCTGGAAGAGGAGAGGGAGACTGTTCACTCCATAGAGAAGATTTTCTGTTTACTGCTGAAACCCAATCAATTTCAACGGGCCAGAATGAAATTGTACTTATTTAATTCATATGGAAAATGAGCCTAACCTGATTCGAACACTTTATTAAATGTGATCAATATGGTAAAATTTGAGCTTGAGTTAGAAAGGAGACATGTTAATTTTTATGGATTAATAAATAGCAAAATACAATCTCTAACTGTAGGAGCCATTAAAGACCATGTTCATCTCCATTTATCAAGACTCTATGAAAAACACATAGAAGAAAATCACTGCATTCCATAACATGAAAACTTCACACATTGCCACCAAAGTTTTATTTTCTACCTTTCCACCACTCATTCTGCTCCAAAGTATTACATATGATTATTATTCAGTGCAAAGTCCACAAGCCTATCTCCTCTCATGTTTTAGATTTGATACTTATTTTTCTATATTTAGCAATTTTCAAAGATTAATAAAGTGCATTAGTAGTCAGGACTTGAGGAAATTGCTTCCTTTTGATATATTTTTCTGAGAAATCAGGATATTTACCAGGAGGGGGATCAAGGGTAGCCATAACCCATTTCTTGAGTTCACTCTATCTAAGAACAGTAATCTTTTCTTTGGATGGCTCAAAAGGTTCAGGTTTACAAGCAATCTATGATAGACTACATTTTACCATAATCTGCTCAAATGTTCACGTTGATGGTGCTAATTTTCAGTAAGGTAAATTAGCATAATTAATGACCAGCCAAATTTGGGGGTAATACAGTATGTAATTAACATTAGAGAGTTCTGTTGTACCACCTGCCCCCACATTTCATTGTTGCAGGGATCGAACTGTACAGGAGGAAATTTTCCCCTTTGCTGCACTGAGCAGAAAGCAGCTTTCTTCATCAGAATAAGCCATTAGCTGTAATGGCATGTAGGTGTAATGGAATGTGCTCGAAACATCTGTGCTGAGAGCAGGGGAGAAATTGCTGCATGCAGTCGTAGGCCTTTGGGGAGCTTGATTAAGGGTTGCTTCAGAGAACTTGAGATCTGGCTTGGGATGCAAAAACACACACACAGACCAAAAAAAAAAGAGAGAGAGAGAGAGAGACGGGGAGAGAGAGAAAGGAAAATAATGCTAATAGATTTACGGACGTACTGCAGGGAGAACAAAGGATTTTTAATTTTTTTCTTCCTTTATTGCTCTTATATTGCATCTGTTCTCTGTTGGGCTTTCACTTATTGAAGTGATCTGGAAAAATGTAGCTCTAAATGCAGTTTAAAGGGAAAGATCATAGCTGTAGAATAAAATAGCTTGATTTTTTTGTACCTTTTGGTTAGCTACGGAAAAGTTTCTCACAACCTATAAAGAAAAATCCTAAATATTTTTTATGCTAAGTGTTATCTTAAAATTCATCTCAGAAAATGAAATGCAAGTACAGGTTTATAGCTAGAAATAAATTTTTGTTTTTCATCAGTCAACACACAGCAGTTCTTGTACTATATCTGCTAACTGACTGATTCATTTTGAACTGCTTAATTCAGTGCTTAAAAGGAATGCACTGGACTCATTTTTAAACTCATCTTTTCCACAAAATTTTCATAAATAGGTATATGACAGATAATAACATTGTAACTTCTGAGGACAGTGGGGGAATTTTTTTAGTCTTTTTTTTTTTTTAGAAAATCTTATTGAGCACTTGCTATGTGAAAAACACAGTTTCTTTACCCAGTGTTTGGTCACCATTGCTGGAAATATAATAAATTACATTTGGCAATGAGCATGGTCAATTGCAACACCTCAGCTATCTCCTTACTCCATGCTGCCTGCTGAAACTGAATCCAGCATGCACTGAAACACATTGATTGCTAAAACAACTCAACTAAACGCATCAATTCTGATGAGCTTTGACCATTTTAGAAGGGTTAAAAAAAACAAAAACAAAAATACTGTCTTTTAGCCAGAGCCTTCATGGTCAAGATTAGCCAAAAGAGAGTTATATTTAAGTAATGAGCAAGAAAAGGGTTAAACATCTGTGAAACTAACGCAACTGAAATGGAATTAGTATTCTGCATGGGACAGATGTGAATGTACTGCATAGAAAATTAGAAACAAACCTGAAAATATTGGGTGATTTTATGATTAGGTAAATCTTATACTTTCTAATTATAAATGACAATGAAGCACTCTATTGGTTGGAATCTATCTTCCTTATGAAATAAGAAGCTTGCTGAGCTGGTGCCAAAAATTCCTTACACTGAAGTTTAAAATATGTAGGGAGGCAAGAATGTAATAAAAATTCAAAAGCTAATAATATTATGGTGACTGGCATTGTTTACAATGTACAGCACCTGCTGTTTGGGAAAAAAAAAAGGAGGAAGAAAAAGTGAAATCATCAAACTGTTCCTAAATGGAAAATCTGGGCTCTCTGCCAATTAGACAATGTGTTTCAGGTGCACTGTAAATAGGAACAATAAAAGGTGCAGAGGAAAGAATATGAAATGTTAAATCTCAAATACACGAGAATATTAATATGATGTTTCTTGAAAGAAAATCTTGGGACTCTTCCAGGGTTCTCCTGTGGAAGGAGAGGGTTTAAAATTTTACACAGCATATGTAAAGTTCTAAAACTTTTAATTGCCTGTATCTTAAAAAGAATATATATGAATGCAAAACCATTTGCTTCAGCAGCAATGCCTTTAGTTGTTTCAGGAAGAAAGGTCCATTTAGACCTGCAAACACGAATTGCATTTCTTTCAACCTCTCTTTATTACTTTGTGTGTATATGTGTGTTTGCATGTTTTGAGGTTGGTGGTGTGAAGGATTAAATCCTAAGGGTAAGAAGAGAGGGAAAAGTAGCTTCTGTTGGTTATTGTTGAATACTAACTTTCTACATCAAAATTAGCATTATGAGCCACTGCAAAATATCAGACACAAGTGGTGGTGGGATGTTGCATTTCTGTCTTCTCACTGTGAAACACCTAATAATGGATTCCTCCAAAATTAGACACCTATTTTTATCAGCTAACAACTCACACATGCCAAATTTCCCTTTGTAGTTCAAATGTTTTTCCTTTCTCAATCAGGTATTTTAAAATCAAGTCACCTTTGGAATATCTGTTACATTTTCGAATGCCAATCTTTCATAAATCAAACTGAAACAACATCTTAATGTATATATTTTAAAATAATGTCTAAGGTGACGCAATTGTTTTACAGTGATAACTGGAAACTAACCTTCAAAAATAGAACACCTTTCAAATATTCAATATTTTAGGGAGTAGAAGTAGAATGAGTTTAGTTGTGTTTCTTAGACACTGAAAATTGCGGAGAACTAAGCCGTTGCAAAATATCTGAAATAAGTTTTGTTCCTTTCAAGTGGGGAATAAATGAAACTGTGGGAGACCTCCTAAATGTCCCTAGCAGAGGTCATACTAAAACGCAGAGATGGGTCCTCCAATGAGACAAAATATGTAAGAACAATCTCTGCCTTTGTACACCAGCTCTACATGGAAGCATATTTACTCTTCACCATTTACTGCATCATCCTGAGGAATTTACTTAAGCCCAGTTTCTCATTTTTAAAAGTCAGTTAAAATAGTAGCTAACTCATATGATTTTTATGAAGATTAAATGAGATAATGAAAGTAAAGCACCTGGTCTAATAACTAACACATAGTAAGGATTTTATTAGGTTAGCTAGTGTTATTACTATTATTATTCCTTAAGTTTTCTGAGTTTTCTGTGTCAACAGCTGTCAAGAGGTAAGACAGAGAATTTGCAGTTGGCACTGTTTCAAAGATCTCCAGCAATGGAATATTATGAAGAAATAGAGCTCAATTCCACTGACAGTTCCTTGCAGAATATGAATCAGAATTGTTAAGAAGGTGAAGGAGCTAACAAAATAGGAAATTCACATACCAACCATGAAAATCTGGAAGTGCAGTGTAATACAGTAGAAAAATTAGAAAAATTAGAAGATTAGAAAGGTTATAAAGCGAGTTTTGCTTTAGACAGACTCACTTTTGATTGCTGATTCTATTTCTTACTATCTACTGACCTTTGGGTAAGTGATTAATCTTCTTTTAGCCTCAGTATTTCAGCAGTAAGATGGGGGTGTTGATACCTACCTCACTGTGAGAACTAAATAGCAAAATGACTGGAAAATTGCCTGACAAAATATGCATATAAATATTCATTCCTACACCATAAATTGTCTGTGACCTCACCTCCTTTACTAGAACTATTTTTCAAATTCTACATACATATACTATATGTACATATATGTATATGAAAGCACTCTCAATAAAGAATCTTCAGCTCTTTTGATGAAAAACAATCAGGAAATTTATTTCTAAAAATTTCATGATTAAAGTTCAAATATCAGGCTTTCCCCATCTTCTTTGATTCTACAAAATGCAAAAAGTACATTAATTCCACATAAGTCATCATGTGAATATGACTTGCCAATTTAGTTCTTCCAAATTTGGAATTAGTAAAACAGCAAAAACATATTTTCAAAATAGCAATATTTTATAAAATATACAGGAATGACCATGGTATTAAACTCATCACTATAAACTTCCAAGGGGGTACATATTTTGAGTCAAGCTTTTAGTGTTGTCAAATCATTTAAACAAGTTGTGTCTTTTGACTGAGCCCCTGGCATCTTTGTGCCTCAATTATTAAAACTATATTCTTATTAGCTTCCATTCACTTCTCCAAATACCTTCAAGATCATTCTTGTAGGACAGTGATGCTTTAATTGTCCTTCCTTTTAAATTATCTTATCATTTAAATTTTGAAAATCACCTCTAAATCAAAATCACAAAGAATGCACACAGTTAAATATTTCCTTATTAATATGATGAATATTTTGACTAGACTATTCTACAGATATTAGCCCATTTACTTTAGTGCAACTTACTGAAATTATCCTCAATATATGATGTTGCTTTTTGAGTACAAAGCACAAGTTCTAAAGAGGCAGTAATAGCATTCAACACTTTGAATATGATCTCATATTGATGATAATGATGATGATTACTTAGATGATGGTACTGAACATGTGCCATGTGCAAAGTAGAAACAAATGTCCAATGAATGAGCGATGAATTCTGCCTGTGGTCAAAAGAAAGGAACACTCTCAACTCTGCAGCCTGAACCTATCCCTAAGGGTTGATCTTGTTTCTGCTGGACCACCTTACTAATGACATCAGAATAAAGATTTTCAGAATTATGAACAATCATTAACTATTCACACCAATAATTACTGTGGTCATAATAAGAACCAAGGGATGTTTCTTTGGATTATAAAGGCATATCTGAGCCTATTTCCACTGAAAGACATTTGACACATTTTTTACATACAAGAAATAATACATATTTGCATTCATTTTTAAAAATGATTTTCAATTAAGAGCTAAACTCTTTCAAGATTCTCATTTCATTATTTATGGAAGTTTCCCCAGGATTTTGTGAATACAGACATTTGAAAAAATGATTGTTGCTGTTCAGTCACCCAGGTATGTCTGACTCTTCCCGACCCCATGGACTGCAGCATGCCAGGCTTCCCTGTCCCTCACCATTTCCCGGAGTTTGCCCAAGTTCATGTCCATTGTATCACTGAAGTCATCCAGACCTCCCTTCCTCTGACGCCCTCTTATCCCTCTGCCCTCTATCTTTTCCAGCATCAGGGTCTTTTCCAATGAGTTGACTGTGCGCATCAGGTGACCAAAACATTGGAGCTTCAGCTTCAGCGTCAGTCCTTCCAATTAGTATTCAGGATTGATTTCCTTTAAGATTGACTGGTTTGATCTCCTTGCTCTCCAAAGGACTCTCAAGAGTCTTCTCCAGCACCACAATTCGAAGGCATCAATCCTTCAGCACTCTGCCTTCTTTGAGGTCCAGCTCTCACAACCATACGTGACCACCGGAAAGACCAGAGTCTTGACTATACAGACCTTTGTCGGCAAATTGAGGTCTGCTTTTCAACACACTGTCTAGGTTTGTCAAATGATCGCTAATTTTAGTTCCTTGCCAGCTGCTTAAAGAAATGGCTCAATCTATTACTTTTAAAAGTCTCTTGTGCAGGATGGGGAACACATGTACACCCATGGCTGATTCATGTCAATGTATGGCAAAAACCACTACAATATTGTAAAGTAATTAGCCTCCAATTAAAATAAATAAATAGATTTAAAAAAAAACCTCTGTTGTGCAGTATTAGAACTCTGGGACTCAAATCACATACTTATAAAAATAGCAAATCTGCTTAAGCAAATAAGGAAATTTTCTGGATCATTAGCAGAAAATCACTGAGGCATTATTGACTTCAGGTTTGACTTGGTCTAGGATGTCATATAATAAGTTGGGTGCAGGTTCTCTATCTCATCATTTTCCTCTCCGTGTTGGCTTAATGCTCAAATTTCACCTAGGGGCCCACTGACAACTCCAGGTTTAAATCTCCCCAAGTTCAAATGCAATGGAAAAGTAAACAGTCTTCCTGTGTATCCGTTATAAATCCTGGATTAGCCCTGACTGATTTTCTTGGGTTTTGCCACATAGTTTGATTGATTTAGTCACTAAGTTTTTCCAACATTTTGTGAACCCAAGGACTATAGCCCACGAATCTCCTCTATCCTTGAGACTTCCCAGGCAAGAATACTAGAGTGGGTTGCCATTTCAATGAGCTAACTCATAGGAAAAAATCCTGATGCTTGGAAAGATTGGAGGCAAAAGGAGAAGGGGGTGGCAGAGGATGACATGGTTAGATAGTATCACCGACTCAATGGACATAAATTTGAGCAAAATCCAGGAGATAGTGGAAGACAAAGGAGCCTGGTGTATTACAGCACATGATGGCAGAGTTGGACACAACTTAGTGACTGAACAACAACAGATTTTAATAAGGTGTTTATCTTTCAATATTAGCTTACCATATGGGCTATAATAGGGGGATAAACAAGGGAGAGTGATGTGGACAACAATTTCATATAAAGCTTATAGTATAAGAAATGCTTTGTGTGAGGAGGTTGTGAAACTCGATCAGACTCCATCATAGGTTGTGTGGAGTTTTACCAAATTATAGCAATGATGAAGGTATATGCGTTGATTGCATAGTTGGATATGCATTGATTGTATAGTTATCAAAATGCCTACAAAAATTGTGTCAGTCACCTATATTTATTCATTACTTCTCTGAAATCTTTTCTGTGCTCATCATATATCCCTTAATCAGATCATCCAGAGTATGGATGGTCTTGAATGCCTTACTAAGGACCTTGACTCTTCTCAGTGGGCAAAAAGGGACTTGAAAGAATTTAAAGAGGATCAAAATATAATCTGACTCTGAATTGTTGTGGAAAAACAGCAAAGTAAACCATAAATAAGTGAGAGTGAAGGGGATGGATGTAAGGAAGGAGAAAGAAACAATTTTTCAAAAGAGGTGGTAAAAAGGGGGGGAAGTAAGAACTAGAATACTCATTGAACAAACAGTGATTTTACATGTTTATCTTATTTTTCCTTTTCCACTCTGTTATCACTTTTATCACAAGAGAATTACATGTTCTTTTAAATATATAAATATATATATAAATGATTGTATATATAAATGTTTAAATTGCCTGTCCATCACTCTCCAAGGTTATTGGTAGTATTATGGCATGTAATCCAGACTATACACACAAATTCCTTCTTTCCTTTCTTACTTCTTTTCTTTTCTCTTTCCTTCAACAAAAATGGTACTATCATCTATATACTTTTTCATAACTAGCTTTTTGCTTTCAATGATATATCCTGAACAGGCTCCTAAGCCAGTCCATCTGTATACGATATAACTAAGTTTTTTTTTCCTGAAGGCTATATAGAACATATCTTGGTTTTACTTTAATATATTTAATCATTTTCTTGTGATGGTTGTTAGATGGATGTCTAAATGGTCTCATTTTTTTTTTTTTACTTTAAAGAAAGTGCTGCAATATGTACATGCTGTACATGTTCCTTCCCTAATCATGTGAAGATATCTATGGAATGGATTCCAAGAAGCAAAATGTTGGATTGAAGGAGGTACAGATTGGAAAGACACTGCCAAAATGCCTTTCAAATTTTGTACCAATTTATAGCCCCAGCAATGGTGTTTAAGAGTGTCTGTTTCTATACAATGCTGAGAATCTCATATTTGTCTAGTCTCTTAAATTTTTGCCAATATTATAAAATTAACTTTTGATTTACATTTCCCTGATCATCTCATTTAATCCTCACCATAGTCTTTTGAAGTATGTATTATCATTTCCCTCAACTTGCAAATTTGGAGACAAGATTCAAAGAAGCTTTTTTGTTTTTTTTAACTGTGCTGGGTCTTCATTGCTTTGCAGACTTTTCTCTAGTTGTGACAACCAGGGGCTACTCTTCAGGTGTGGTGCATGGGCTTCTGACTGCCGGTGGCTTCTCTTATTGTGGAGCACAGTCCCCAGGGCTTGCAGGCTTTGGTGGTTGTGACACATGGACTCAGTAGTTGCAGCTCCTGGACTCTAGACTGCAGGCTCAAGAGTTGGGGCGCACAGGCTTAGTTGCTCTGGGGCAATGCGAGATTTTTCTGGATCAGGGATCCAATCTGTGTCTGCTGCATTGGCAGGCAATCAAAGAAGCTTTTATTTTGGTTCAGGTCATTTGTTTTGATGACTTCTAGTGCTTAAAGACTGCAGAAACTATCACCCTAAATGCACCTGCAATTGATGTATTATTCTAAATATTATATTTGGGTCTTGTTCACAAGTATGGATAACTTGTGAGGCAAACCAAGACAATCCTCTTATGAGCCTAGGTGGAGAACAGCCAGCTGTTGACTTTTACCTCCCTCACAGGAGGCTCCTGAATATTGATGAGAGGTCATCACTAATATTTTCATATTTTTAGCAATTTGCAAAGTAATACCAATTAGAATAGATGTGTCAAGTGAACAGGTTAGATTAAAACACAACTAAAGGACTCAGGATCTCCCAAGGAAATTGACATACACCTTGTATAATTCCTGGGGTCCAGATTAAAAGAACAAGTGATTTTCTCAGGCATTGCATCTGCCCATGTTCCCAGATGTCATACTCAGGCCCCATAGGCCCTTAATTGCTAATTAAAACACATGCCACCTTTAGATAGTGTGATAATAAGCCTTTTTAAAATTTCTATTGCAGCGATTCCATTTTGACTACAGTTAGTAGTTACTAAAAACTGGTTTTTTGTGGTTTTTTTTGGATTTTGAGTTAATTTCTTCTTAAATGTGACCACACTCCAGCCATTAAATGATTAGGCATGTCAGATACCTAGCACTATCCCTATCACATATGAGGCAGTCGATATACCTCAGTTCATCTTCCACTTGCCTTGCCTTTTCTCTTTCTAGAAAGTGAGCATGAAAATCAAATGGATCTTGATTTTTTTCTACTATGTTTCCACTGTTCCATCCTGTCCACATATGTTTAGGGCAGTTTGGTAGAACAGCATTCTAAATTTTTAGCTTCCACTTTCCAACATTACAACAAAAATAAGATCCGAATTCCGAGACACACATCCAGTTTATTTTTTCTGATAAAGACATGTATTACACATCCTAAAAATAATTCATATTCATTGGACTAAATAAGGAAAATGTAGTTGGGAAAAGAATGTAGGCAAGTATATGTGTGGCTGTGTCCCTTCGCTGTTCACCTAAATCTATCACAGCATTGTTAATCGGCTGTAACCCAATACAAAATAAGACGTTAAAAAAAAAGGAAAAGAAAATGTAGACTTTAATTGCAATAAAACCTTTATATAGCACCACTATACAAAGGAAACTACTGGGTGCATTATACGGTATATCAAAGCTATTATTTTCTAAATAAGAACCCAACCACCACTATTTGCTTCTTTTATTATATTTTTCCATGTCTATAAAATTATTACTGCTTGTATATTGTTTAATTTAAACATTTTTCTAATCTTTTATTGAAGTACATTTATACCTATTTTTTATATTAAAAGCTAAGATTAAGTTAAAAGACACTAACCACTATGTGTAAAATAAATAAGCAATAGGGATAAATTGCACAGCATAGAGAAATAGAGCTATTGTTTTGTAGGATCCCTGTATCGTACACCTGAAACTACTATAGTATTGCAAGTCAACTACACTTCAATGAAAATAAAGCTAAGTTTTATATTCTTGTGCATGTACTTTTGCTCATTTGATCACTTATTTTTAGGTGAATTCCTACAAACCAAATTGCATGATCAAAGATCGGTATGTCTTTAGAGAACAGACTTGTGGACAGAGTGGAGGAAGGAGAGGATGGGATGAATTGAGAGAGCAGCATTGAAACATACGTCACCTTGTGTAAAATAGATGGCCAGCGGGAATTTGCTCTATGATGCAGGGACCTCAAACCTGTGCTCCGTGACCACCTAGAGGAGAGGGACGGGGTGGGAAGTGTGGGTGAAGGGGGACATGTGTATACCTACGGTTGATTCATAGCGATGTGTGGCAGAAGCCAACATAAGGCTGTAAGGCAATTATCTTCCAATTATAAAGAAATTTTTTTAAAAAAGATTGTAATGTCTTCAATTTTGATGCATAATATCTAATTGTCCTTAAGAGAGGTTATCAACAAATCAACTACAATTGACATTGGCTTGTATAGAGGGCTATCATCCCATTTTTTAATCTTTGTCAGTTTGATAAATAAATGTTATACCATTTAAATATTTTACTGATCTGACTAGTTTTGTGAATTTTTGCATATTCTATTCCTCACCTGTTTCCATTGGGATATAAATGTTTTTCATACATGAGCTCTTTTTATTTTAAAAAGCATGGTTATGTATGTTGAGTGTTTAATAATTTATTATTATTTCATTGCTGAATAATTTTCATCAAACGAAAGTATTTGTTTTAATTCTTATGTGACCAAATTTATCAGTTCTTCACCTTAAGTTTCTTGGATTCAGTATCATTCTTTAAAGAATTTTCCCAGCTCAGAATTTTTAGAATCTTTGTCTAGTTTGTATATTTAATTCATCTGAAATATATTTACAATATAGAGTATCAGAGAGGAACAGGATTCAAAATTTTTGCCAAATGCTTGAGCATTTATCTCAACACCAGTTATTGAAAAATCCATCACTTCCAAATAAATTTTAGTGGATCATTTATCATATTTAAAAGCTTATACATATTTGATCTCAGAATTTGACATTTTCAAAAACAATGGACTGACTTACTTTAGAAAGAAATCAAGGGAACACTTTAATCCTCAATTTAAAAAATATATACAGCATTGTGAACAAAACATGAAACAGGTGAGATTTTAGGTGAATTTTTTCCCCCATAAAAGTTACAAACCTGAGATTATTGTTACTTATTAATCATATGTCATTCTGAATAACATTTCAAGTCTAAATTGTTAACTTACCATATGGGTTATAGTGCTGTTTGTTGACACTGAGAATATAGAAAAAAAGAGAAGATTAGATGGAGGGCAGATTGCATGCTATTTGTGAACATTTTTTGAGTATCTAAGGCAGCTGTGCATGTAAGAATGGAACTCAGGAGAAAGATCAGAGAAAACCAATGCTGTGAATGTGACGTGGGTCTCTACTGTTGCTGGAAGAAAACAGTTGAGACCACCCAAAGAAACCATGTCCCAGAGAAATTCTCTAGAGCACAGTAGATAATTTCATGTCATTCAGATATAAATGGAAAATTTTTTTGTAAAAACTAAATATCCAAATGTTCTGAATCAGACTTTCTAGGTAGAACCCTGACACTCATATGGATATGACACTTACAGATGAGCCTAATTATAGCTAAGACTGAGAACCATCAATATAGAGAATAGTGTAGAGAAAGGAACCCTGGTTGACATAAAATTTGAGGGTCAAGGTGAAGCAATAAAAAAATTTTCCAGAAAAAAAAATATGTATACACACACACACATACTTATACACATATGTATAAATACCTTGGGTATAAAACAGCTTGTTGGTCTAGAAATTGAGTGAAATTGAGGAATTTAGATGGGGCTTCCCCAGTAGCTCAACAGTAAAGAATTCACCTGCAACACAAGAGCTGCAGGAGACACAGGTTCAATCCCGGGGTGGGGAAGATCCCCTGGAGGAGGGCATGGTAACCCGTTCCAGTATTCTTGCCTGGAGAATACGGACATAGACAAAGGAGCCTGGCAGGCTACAGTCCATAAGGTCTCAAAGAGTCGGACACAACTGAAGCGACTTAGCATGCATGCATGCACAGTTTAAATAGGAATAAAAAAAAACAAACTAAAAACTCCTATTTACTTATTATTCACTTGTTTATTTTTTATGCCAAATACTACACATCTATATGTATCTATCTAAATGTATACATAGCTAAATGTAATTGTAACCATTACAAAAGAGTAAACTGAAGCTCAAAAGGTTTAAATGACTTGATCAGAGTTGTACAATTAATTAGTGATGAAGACAAAATTTTAAATCAATATTCCTAAGTACTGTTGCTTTAAAATTCTTACTCTGACATCGTAATGGATAAAAGTAGGAACCAACCTGAGCACAGAGAGATCCAGTAATTAAGGTGAGAAGTGTTAGCCCATTGTATTTCCTCTCTTCCAATGATTTCCATCTGCATTACATGTAGTCTGTGCCTCTTACTTTTGTCATTGTGTTTTCCACCCATTTTTCTCTCCATTTTCTTCTGCTACATATTCCAGTCCACTAATTCTCCCTCTAGCTGAATTTGCTGTTACATCTACTGATTAAGTCCTTTGCCCAGCAAGTAGATCAAACAAGTCAATTTTACAGGAAATCAACCCTGAATATTCATTAGAAGTACTGAGGATGAAGCTCCAATACTCTGACCACCTGATGTGAAGAGCTGACCCACTGGAAAAGACCTTGATGCTGGCAAGGATTGAGGGCAGGAGGAAAAGAGTGTGACAGAGGATGAGATAGTTGGATGGCATCACTGGCTCAATGGACATGAGTGTGAGCAAACTCCAGGAAAGAGTGAAGGTCAGGGAAGCCTGACTTGCTGCAGTCTATGGGTCGCAGAGAGTTGGACACGACTGAGTAACTGAACAGCAATAACAAAACTATCAATTCAATACTTAATTTCAAGTACTTTATTTTTTAGTGTTTTTTTTTTCTTTTCTTAATAGTTTGTTCATTCTCTAGTGAAGTTCTTAATCTTTTCTTATATCTTTGAACAGAGTTAAAAGCTACTTTAAAGTGTGTCTCATACCCAAGTATCTGGAACTCTTGCAAATCTTTTTTGTATTGTCTATTTTTCCTTATTGATTTTCATTCTTTTATCATGTCTGTTTATGTCCCTGGTTACTTTTTATTGATGATTGAAATTGTATTCACAAAATTGTTCAGAGAAATTATTTGAGGCCTAGGATAATATCATCTTTCTCTAGATTAGATTTATGTTTAAGTCTACAGAGCACTTAGGGGCATTAACAATGACCTCAATTCAATTTCAGTGAAAAAGATGACTTAACTCTGAACTGCTGTCTCTGTCTCTTCCATTTCACACTTATTCCTGTTGTGTACTCTTCAGAACTCCAACACAAAATCAAAGTGATTCTCTCTGTTTTTTTGACTCACAGACTTGCTAATTTTTGTTCTACCTCTAAACTCTCAACTGGCTTCTTGGATATGAGCAAATGTACCAGAAAAGTGGCCCCAAACATGAAGCTCATTCTCTATACCTTTGTCTTAGTTAATTTTTCACTACTTTGTTACCTCTTCAAAAATGTAGTTTAGAAAAAAGAATCCAAAAGCAAATAAGACAAATTCAAGTATTAAAACATACAGAAGTAAAATAATATAGAGTATTACAGAATCAGGGCAGGAAAACATTTTGTCTCAGTTGATCAGGAAATTATCTTCATGGAGCTGGCATTTGATTTGAGATCAGAATGATGACACAGAAACAGTCACTTGGAAATCTAAGGGAAGACCATTTTTTAAAAGATATGGGACAAAAACAGAAATATAGAGCAATGGAACAAGATGAAAAGTCCAGAGATAAGCCCACACACCTATGGGTACCTTATTTTTTATGAGAGGTAAGAATATACAGTGGGGAAAAGATAGCCTCTTCAATAAGTGGTGCTGGGAAAACTGGACAGCTACTTGCAAAAAAAAAAAAAAAAATGAAATTAGAACACTTCCTAATGTACACAAAGATAAACTCAAAATTGATTAAAGACTTAAATGTAAGATCAGAAACTATAAAACTTTTAGAGGAAAACATAGGCAGAACACTTGATGTCATAAAGCAAGATCCTCTATGACCCACCTCCTAGAGTAATGGAAATAAAAACAAAAATAAGATAGTGAAACCTAATTAAACTTAAATGCTTTTGCACAGCAAAGGAAACTACAAAAAAGGTGAAAAGACAGCCCTCACAATGGGAGAAAATAATAGCAAAGGGAACAATTGACAAAGAATTAATTTCCAAAATACACAAGGAGCTCATATAACTCAATACCAGCAAAGTGAACAACCCAATCAAAAAGTGGGGAAAAGATCTAAACAGACATTTCTCCAAAGAAGACATACTGATGGCTAACAAACACATGAAAAGATGCTCAGTGTCGCTCATTATTAGAGAAATGCAAATCAAAACTACAATGAGATACCACCTCACAACAGTCAGAATGGCCATCATCAAAATGTCTACAAGCAATTAATGCTGGAGAGGGTGTGGCGAAAAGGGAACCCTCTTGCATTGCTGGTGGGAATGTAAATTGATACAGCCACTTTAGAAGATGGTATGGAGATTCCTTAAAAAGCTAGGACTAAGCCAACGTCTGACCCAGCAATCCCACTACTAGGCATATACCCCCGAGAAAACCAAAATTGAAAAAGACACATATACCTGAATTTTCTCTGCAGCACTATTTACAATAGCTAGAACATGGAAGCAACCTAGATGTCCATCGACAGATGAATGGATAAAGAAACTGTGGTACATATATACAATGGAATACTACTCAGCCATGAAAAAGAACACATTTGAGTCAGTTCTAATGAGGTGAACAAACCTAGAGCCTATTATACAGAGTGAAGTAAATCAGAAAGAAAAGGATGAATATTGTATACTAACACATATATATGGAATCTAGAAGGATGACACTGATGAATTTATATGCAGGGCAGCAATGGAGAAACAGACATAGAGAACAGACTTATGGACACTGGGGGAGGGGAGGTTGACAGGGTGAGTTGTATGGAGAGAGTAACATGGAAACTTACAACACCATATGTAAAATAGATTAAAAAGAAAGAGAGAGAGAGAGATGAGGATGAGCTTGGCACGTGTGAGACTCAGACGGAGGCTGCAAAGTGAAGGACGATGGGGAGAGCAACAGGAAGCAGCATTGTAGAGATAGAAATGAGCCAGGCCAAGCTAATTAGGAATCGAGGTTCATGTATTCTGGTTTCTGTTGGGGAAACCACTGGTCGATACTCAGCTAGAGATATATGCCTTAGAAATATTACTTGGTCTGTGGTGTAGGGATTGGACTGTGAGCAGTCACAAGCAGAACCAGATCAGAGAAGAGGATGCTTCAGAACCCCACAGAGTGGTGATGTGGGTTGACAAAGGGGTCAGCAAAAGACACGGTGATAAGTAGTGGGAATCAGGGTATATTTCATCTCCTTTTTGAAATGTCTGTTTGCTCTCTAGTTCTATGTGCACAGATATGAATCTCAATATCTTTCTGGCTCAGATCTGCTCAATAAAATAACTCAACTTCTGTCTATACAAAACTCAGCAGGTAGGAGGCTCCCATCATAAGTAAATAGAAGAAGTGAAGTGAAGTGAAGTCGCTCAGTCGTATCCGACTCTTTGCGACCTCATGGACTGTAGCCTACCAGGCTCCTTGGTCCATGGGAATTTTCCAGGCAAGAGTACTGGAGTGGGTTGCCATTTCCTACTCCAGGGGATCTTCCCGACGCAGGGATCGAACCCAGGTCTCCTGCATTGTAAGCAGCCACTTTTTACAGTCTGAGCCACTAGGGAAGTCCCTTTATAAGTAAATAAGTGAATAACAAAGCTGATGCAGAGGAGGCCAAGCAACGTCCTATGTGCTTCACATGTATTTATATGCCCAATCCTTTCAATTATTCTGCAAAGATGGTACACATATCATCACGTCCACTTTACAGAAGAAACAGGAGCAAGATCTGGACAGTTTGCCCAAGGTCACCCAGCTAGTGAACTGACGTCTGCCTGCTGCTATTGTTGTTCTTTTGCTTCATCATGTTCATTCCCTCATTTTGTTAACAGCACCTCAGTTTTCTCCTGAGAAATCACTCCTTCCCATGTCTTAGCCTATGTGGTTCCTATGGGGCCACCTTCGCTCACAGCTTCAGGGGAGGGGGTGGGACTCAAGCCCAGCCAGTCAGCCAATCAGACTAGAAGCAATGGTCCAGGATGAGCCAATCAGAAGCAAGGACACTGCGGAGGAGTTGGAGGTCTGCTGTCCCGGCTGTCACCGTGACGTGAGATGTGTCCAAGTATGATGTCAGCACAGAGAGAGTGAAACGAATGAAACTTCATTCCAGATCCCATGTTCCAGACTCCACACCCAAGACCCCTACTACCTGGGACCTTGTACTGCTTCAGCTCTGCAAGTATTAATATGCTACGCATTGAATTTCTTATTTCACTAGGCCAATTTGAGTTACATTTTTCTATTACTTGCAACTGAAAAAGACTTGAAATAAAAGTGCTTGTTATTTGAGGACTCCTGCACCACTTAAGGAATCTGAAAATAGGGAAATTTGTGACTTCAGAAAAACTCCGTATTTCCTCAGAGGACTCAGCCTCTTGCTGCACCACAAATGTTGCTCTTTCTCTCCCACTAATTAGCCTAACTGACAAAGAGTCAGTCTCAATAGTCCTACCCTAAGACTTTTCACTTTAGGCTTCCAAAGGAAAATATTTCAAACACTGCTATATGGTATATTTGAAAGCTGTTAAGGGAGTAAATGCTAAGAGTTCTCATCACACACTTTTTCATTTCTTTTAAATGTTTGAGGTGATAGATGCTAACTAAATTTATTGTGGCAACCATTCCATGATATATGTAAGTCAAACCATTATCCTGTACATCTTAAACTTATACAGAGCTGTATGTCAATTGTATCTCAGTTAAATTGGGGGGGTGAGGAACACCTTAACTGTCAAAATGGAGTAAAAAAAAAAAAAGCCAGATTATCTTTCTGCTCTTGGAGTAGGTAAAATTCTTAAACAGTACCAAGAAATAGAGCTAGCATAAAAGGAAGATTAACAAATTAGACTATATTTAAATATCTATTGTCAGTCAGTCAGTCATGTCTGACTCTTTGCAACCCCATGGACAGCAGCACACCAGCCTTCTCTGCCCTTTACCATCTCCTGGAGCTTGCACAAACTCATGTCCTTTGAGTCAATAATGCCGTCCAACCATCTCATCCTCTGTTGTCCCCTTCTCCTCCTGGCTTCAATCTTTCCCAGCATCAGGGTCTTTTTCAATGAGTCAGCTCTTTCCATCAGGTAGCCAAAGTGTTGGAGCTTGGCTGATTGCCTCAGCATCAGTCCTTCAAATGAATATTCAGGATGGATTTCCTTTAGAATTGATTGGTTTGATCTTGTGGTCCAAGAGATTCTCAAGAGTTTTCTCCAACACCAAAGTTCAAAAGCATTGATTCTTCCACGCTAGCCTTCTTCATGGCCCAACTCTCACATCCATACCTGACTACTAGAAAAACCACTAGCTTTGACTATGCAGACCCTTATTGGCAAATAAATGTCTCTGCTATCTAATATTCTGTGTAGGTTTGTCATATCTTTTCTTCCAAGGAGCAAGTGTCTTTTAATCTCATGATGCAGTCACCATCTGCAGTGATTTTGGAGCCCCCTAAAATGAAGTCTGTCACTATTTCCATTGTTTTCCCATTGTTTGCCATGAAGTAATCGGACTGGATGCCACGATCTTAGTTTTGTAAATGCTGAGTTTTAAACCAGCTTTTTCACTCTCCTCTTTCACATTCATCAATATGCTCTTTAGTTCCTCTTCGCTTTCTGCCATAAGGGTGATGTCACCTGCATATCTGAAGTTATTGATACTTCTCCCGGCAATCTTGATTCCAGTTTGTGCTTCTTCCAGCCCAGTGTTTCTCATGATGTACTCTGCATATAAGTTAAATAAGCAGGATGACAATATATAATCTTGATGGACTCCTTTCCCAATTTTGAGCCAGTCAGTTGTTCCATGTAAGATTCTAACTGTTGGTTATTGACCTGCATATAGGTTTGTCAGGTGGCAGGTAAGGTGGTCTGGTATTCAAATCTCTTTAAGAATTTTCCGTAGTTTGTTGTGATCCACACAGTCATAGCTTTGGCATAGTCCATGAAGCATAAGTAGATGTTTTTCTGGAGTTCCCTTGCTTTTTTATGATCCAACATGGAAAACATAGATCAGTTAGCAATTGATCTCTGGTTACTCTGCCTTTTATAAATCCAACTTGTACATCTGGAAGTTTTCAGTTCATGTATTGTTGAAACCTAACTTGAAGCATTTTGAGAATTACCTTGTTAGCATGTGAGATGAGTGCAGTTTTGTGATAGTTTGAACATTCTTTGGCATTGCCCTTTGGAATTGGAATGAAAACTGACCTTTTCCAGTCCTATGGCCACTGACTGCTGACTTTTCCAAATTTGCTGGTGTATTGAGTGCAGCACTTTAACAGCATCATTTTAAGCTTTGAAATAGCTCAGCTGGAATTGTGGGCTTGCCAACTGGCAATAGTGGTAAAGCACGCACCTCCACTAGCTTTGTTTGCAGTGATGCTTCCTAAGGCCCACTTGACATCATAATCCAAGAAGTCTGTCTCTAGGTTAGTGATCACACCATTGTGGTTATCTGGGCCATTAAGATCTTTTTTATACCGTTCTTCTGTGTATTCTTGCCACTTCTTCTCAATCTCTTCTGCTTCTGTTAGGTACATAATATTTCTGTCCTTTATTGTGCCAATCTTTGTGTGAAATATGCCCTTGATATCTCTAATTTTCTTAAAGAGATCTCTAGTCTTTCCCATCATATTGTTTTCCTCTATTTCTTTGCACTGTTCACTTAGGAAGGCTTTCTTTATCTCTCCTTGCTATTCTTTGGAACTCTGCATTCAGATGGGTATATCTTCCCTTTTCTCCTTTGCCTTTTACTTCTCTTCTTTTCTCAGCTATTTGTAAGGCCTCTTCAGACAAACATTTTTCCTTGTTCCATTTCTTTTCTTTGGGGATGATTTTGATCACCTCCTTCTGTACAATGTTATGAAGCTCCATCCATAGTTCTTCAGGCACTCTGTTTATAAGGTCTAATCCCTTGAATCTATTTGTCACCTTCTACTGTTTGACACTTCTACTGTCAAACAGGAGATGGCAAGAGTGAACATCGACATTTTAAGAATCAGTGAATTAAAATGGACCAAAATGGGTGAATTTAATTCAGATGACCATTATATCCACTACTATGGGCAAAAATCCCTTAGAAGAAATGGAATAGCTATCATAGTCAACAAAACGGTCTGAAATGCAGTACTTGGTTGCAATCTCAAAAATGACAGGATGATCTCAGTTCATTTCCAAAGCAAACAATTCAGTGTCACAGTAATCCAAGTCCATGCCCTGACCTCTAATGCTGAAGAACTGAAGTTGAATAGTTCTATGAAGACTTATAAGACCTTCTAGAACTAACATCAAAAAAGATGTCCTTTTCATCATGGGATTGGAATGCAAAAGTAGGAAGTCAAGAGATTCCTAAAGTAACAGGCAAGTTTGGCCTTGGCAAAAGGCCAAAATGAAGCATGGCAAAGGCTAACAGGGTTTTTCCAAGAGAACTCACTGATCATAGCAAACAGCTTATCCTGACAACACAAGAGATGACTTTACACATGGGCATCACCAGATGGTCAATACCAAAGTCAGACTGATTATATTCTTTGCAGCCAAAGATGGAGAAGCTCTATACAATCAGGAAAAACAAGACTGGGAGGAAACTGTGGCTCAGATCATGAACTCCTATTGCAAAATTCAGACTTAAATTGAAGAAAGTGGGGAAAGCCATTAGGCCATGCAGGTATGACCTAAATCAAATGCTTTATGGTTATACAATGGAAGCAACAAATAGATTCAAAAGATTAGATCTGGTAGACAGAGTGCCTGAAGCACTATGGACGGAGTTTTGTAACATTGTAGAGGAAGCGATGACCAAAATCATCTCGAAGAAAAAGAAATGAAAAAAATGCAAAATGGTTGTCTAAGGAGACCTGGTGGTTCCTGGTGGCTCAGAGGTTAAAGCGTCTGCCTACAATGCAGGAGACCTGAGTTCGATCCCTGGGTTGGGAAGATCCCCTGGAGAAGGAAATGGCAACCCACTCCAGTACTCTTGCCTGGAGAATCCCATGGATGGAGGAGCCTGGTGGGCTACAGTCCATGGGGTCGCAAAGAGTCAGACATGACTTCACTTCACTTCAAGGAGACCTTACAAATAGCTGAGAAAAGAAGAGAAGTGAAAAGCAAAGGATAAAGGGAAAGACACATCCAACTGAATGCCGAGTTCCAAAGAATAGCAAGGAGAGATAAGAAAGCCTTCCTCAGTGATCAATGCAAAGAAATAGAGGAAAACAATAGAATGGGAAAGACTAGAGATCTCTTCAAGAAAATTAGAGATATCAAGAGAACATTTCACACAAAGATGGGTGCATAAAGGACAGAAATGGTAAGGACTTAATGGAAGCAGAAGAGATTGAGAAGAAGTGGCAATAATACACAGAAGAACTTTACAAAAAATGTCTTAATGACCTGGATAACTATGAAGCTGTGGTCACTCACCTAGAGTCAGACATCCTGGGGTGTGAAGTCAAGTGGGCCTGAGGAAGCATTACTGTGCACAAAATTAGTGAAGATGATGGAATTCCAGTTGAGCTATTTCAAATCCTAAAAGATGATGCTGTAAAAGTGCTGCACTCAATATGCCAGCAAATTTGGAAAAATCAGCAATGGCCACAGGACTAGAAAATGTCGGTTTTCATTCCAATCCCAAAGAAGGGCAATGCCAAAGAATGTTCAAACTACTCTGCAGTTGCACTCATTCACATGCTAACAAGGTAATCCTCAAAATCTTTCAAGCTATGGATTTTAAATACATGTACTGAGACCTACCAGATGTACAAGTTAGATTTAGAAAAAGCAGAGGAACCAGAGACCAAATTGTCAACATCCACTGAATTTTAGAGAAGGCAAGAGAATTCCACCAGATCTTTGATCAGAGGTATAGGACAGAGCCTCCAGAAGGAATCAACCCTACCAATATCTTGATTTCAGTCTTCTGGCCTCCAGAGCTGTGAGAGAATGGATTTCTGTTGTCTTAAGTCATCTAGTTTAATGTAAGTTACAGACAGAAACTCACATGGTTAGGAGACCCTATTTTGTGGGCTCTCGCCTGCCACTCAGATTAAACTTTTCACAACTCCCAACCTCACTACTAGTCTCTCCTCACATTGACCCTTCTGTTTATGTAACACACAGGTATTTCCTTCCTTAGGGACTTTGTCTATTGCTACCGTCTGCTTGAAAATCCCCCCCACTATCCTCACAATCTGCTCACAGAGGCTTCTCCTTGTCGCGTGTCTCTCAGCTGAAATACAGCTTTCTGGGAGGCCATCCTGAATCTCTTACCATCTCCTCTCCCAGTTCAGTCTCTTTCACACAACACTTCTTTCCTTCACAGAAGTCATCGCAAATAATAAACATCTTGTTCATGTGCTTACTAGATTGTGAGCTCAATGAAGGCAGAGTTCTTGACCACTCCTTTATTTGAAAATTATTAATTGATGGTCAGTTATACATAAGGCAGCATTCTAGGCATTTGGAAAATGCAGTGAAGCAAACAAAATCCATCTCTGCTCCTATGATTGACATTCTAGTCCATTTTCCAAGGCTGTCTCCTCTATTTATTGGTCATTCATTCAATATTAATTGAATGTTAATTGAATTCTAGTTGAAAACACTAAGTTCTTATCACAAATTCTCTCCCCTTTTTCCAGCAAAAGCTTGGTTCTACACTTATTAAAGGATTCAATAAGCCCAGACAATTTTGAGAGAATTTCAAAGTTGCCATTTCCAAGATTTTTTATGTTACAAAGATCTCAGAACTTCCTCAGCCATCCTGTCTTATCCCCAGGTTTTTTGCTACTTCTAATAGTGTGACTGGAAGAAAGATTTCCCCTTGGAGGATGTACTGGGAAACCAAACAAAAGATCAAGTCACACTGGACTTGCAAGGCTTTGCCAAAGATGGCAGACCCCAGGGCCGTTGGCTCAATTAACCACTGCCATGTCTAAAGGTCAGCCTCTGGGACTGTTTAATTGTGGCCATTAAAGGGCTCAAGCAGCTGCTTCGTGGCAGTAATTTGGAGCCCAGGAGAAACCAGAGGCGGCAGCAGCAGCAGACCAGGTCATTTGAAAAAAAGCCAGCTGGGCTCCCCATACACAGCCTGATAACAGTTGGGAATTTCCGCAAGTACTTAACCTGGCTTAGAAGTCATGACCTCACTAAAAGTAGACCTCTCCTCCTCCCCAGATGAAATTGCAAAGTGGTTCTTTGCCACTCTCCTCCCCTGACCATCACTCATGGCTCTACGTTTTTCATCCTTGACCCTGAATTCCAGATACCTTTCTATTCAATTTATCAGTTAATGAATTAACATGTAGTTACTTAGCAACTGTTAGATACAAAGCAAAGGCAAGGATGCTACCGCATTTCCACCCCCATCAGCCCAGACGGCGTCTCAAAGACGGGGCTGCACATCGAAGATATAGCTAGCTCATCATGGGTACACTTTCCTGCTGAGCCTAGATATGGACTCACAGTTTTTCTCAGCACCACTCTCCAGGCAATCACGACCCATTGCTCAAGCCTGATACTGAACCAAAATCTTTTTGCTATCTCTGAATTTTTCTCTGTGTGTCTGTGTGTACATGAAAGTCACTCAGTCATGTCTGACTCCTTGCAACTGCATGGACTGTCCATGGAATTCTCAGGCCAGAATACTGGAGTGGGTAGCCTTTCCCTTCTCCAGGGGATCTTCCCAACCCAAGGATCGAACCCAGGTCTCCCACATTGCAGGCAGATTCTTTACCAGCTAAGCCACAGGGGGAGCCCAAGAATGCTGGAGTGGGTAGCCTATCCCTTCTCCAGGGGATCTTCCCAGCCCAGGAATCGAACCAGGGTCTCCCACATTGCAGGCAGATTCTTTACCAACTGAGCTCTCAGGGAATTAACGCCAACTTTAACCAATGAATTGCAGTGACTCACTGAAGCTATACCCGCTGGTGTGTGGTAGACTTGGGAATCAGGTACCCTGTCTTCTTGTCTAGGGCTCTTCATGAAGTTCCATATAAATAAGCAAAATAACAGGTCAAAGTCAACTAGATTTATTAGCCAAAATGAAAAAAGAAAAGTCTGTGTTAATAAGAACTACAAAATAAAGAAATACATAGCATTATATTATAAATTTTGTGGGCAGTACTCTGTCACTTCAGTTGTGTACTACTCTCTGCGACGCTATGGGCTATAGCCTGCCAAGTTTCTCTGTCCAGCGGATTCTCCAGGCAAGAACACTGGAGTGGGATGCCACGCCCTTCTCCAGGGAATCTTTCTGACCCAGGAATCAAACCTGCATCTGCTGTGTCTCCTACAGGCAGATTCTTTACCACTGAGCCACCTGGAAACTTTGGAGACGTTTATACATTACATGTGTAATATACATATGTTATCATAGTTACTACTTACTTTGCAGACCCTCTTATTTAATTCTTATAGTATCCCTATGTGATAGATAGCATCCTCTCTATTTCATAAAGATGAGAAAGCTGAAATTCTGAAAGTTTAAGTAATTTCCTTGAAAGTTGCTAAATAGTAATAGTGGAGGTGGATTTGGCCTGAGATAGATTCACCAACTCTTCACATGCCATATTTCTACACATTGCTACCCTTGTTAGGAAATAATTCTCCATAGATCTCTTGAATTTCTGCACATTCGATGAGCAGAGACAGTGATGATCTTTTGTTCTAAACTCTCTTTTCAAGAATACCAATAAACAGCCTTGAAGGATACGGCTATTGTCTCTCTCCAAAGAGAACACACTTGTCTGCTGTCCAGGGTAATAAAGATAATATCTCCTCTGGGGCAAAATTTAGAAAAGCTTGCTTACAACTTACTACAGAAGATTGGAATTTCCTAACTTCAGGGTTGTGACCTGATATGACCAAAGCCCACTTGGATGTACACTATCCCCATGATACCTGGGTGCCAAGAAGCAAAGATGTAAACCCAGCAGCTCTGGCTGATACATAAGCCAAAAATCTTTTGTGTCTCATTCAGGTATCATGTGTCTCTTGATAGCTTACAAGTAGAGCAAATTCTTCACAATTCTTAATGACCATAAGCTCTGTAGTATGAAAGATGGCAGAAGGTTGTCGCCTCTGGCTGCCTACTCCATCAGGAACCCAAGTTGTTAGTTCATCCTGTTTTCAACTGAGGTTAGTCACCCAGGTCCTAGTCCCTCAGAGACTGAGTAAGCACTGCTGAAGGTTAGTCTGAAGTAATATCAGTCACTATTCTATTTGCCTCTCATAGATAAGATGGCATTTTCACAGCATTTATCCTTATGTATTAGAAACATAGCTATTTCAGGTACCACAAGAAACCAGAAGTAAGGGGTGCTGTTAGTGAGAGAGGCTTCTCCCTGTGAGTTAAATCAGCCCACATTGGACTGCACTATTCCTCCCCACCCAGCGGGCACTGCCCACCCCTCAGAGAGGTCTAGGGTTAGCACTGGTCACCTGGCCTCCCAGGCCAGTTTTATTGGCCATTCTTCCTCAACGAATCCTCAGCTTTGCTTTGACTGTGGAGACCAGTTCATTCTGCTTCTTGTCAGAATGAGGATTTAAACATTCCTTATTGGGATTTTTTCACTTCTCCAACCACAGAAGTCGTCATTAGATCAAATCACATAACGAGGTGGAGAACTTTATTCACTGAAGATGTTCTGTGAGGACATTACCAGAGAAGCTGGTGGAGGAGATTAGAGCCATATTTCCAGGAGGCAGGCACCTTCCTTCATGAAGCAAGAGACAGAGCCTGGGGTTCAAGTCCGTGTATGCGCTGTTCTGGCAGCGTGAGGGGGAGAAATTCCACTAGGTTTCTCCAGCAAGGAGATAGCAATGAGCAGGCGGAAAAGGGAGGGCAGTGATGACTGTGATGAACCAAGTAGATGAGTGACGGGAGAGGTTTTTGAGTTTTCATGGGTGTGAAGCTGGAGGAGAGAGTCTGATATCTAGAAAGTGTTTCTAAGATTCTTTGTACAACATGCTTATGTAAAATCCCCTGGCAGCCCCTTTGAGAAAATTAGTAGTGATCAATATCAACCTTCAGAGCTTCTGGAGTCCTTTTTAATGTGTTTCCGCTTAATGTGACTCCACTTAGAGACTGACCCCAAAGGATGCCAGCATCTATCTCACCCTGAATTAAGAATGCACAGCACTGTGTCACTCTTCCTACGAATGGCTTATTTAAAATCTTGGTTCTTTTCCTACAATTTTTCTCTGACTAGCAAGCAGAATTGGTGTAAGAGAATGAGAACTGGAACACTTTCTTTTTATTGTAACAAGGAAAAATATAAGTACCTCAAACAGGAGGAAAGTAACTGGAAGACAAGTAAAAGGAACTGCTCAAGGGTCCTCAAATGAACCTTAAAAGATAGGTGTGTTAGCCCCACTCTACAAATGAAACTAAAGCAGAGTTAGTCATCTTATTCAAAGGTGGAAGAGTATACTATCTGCTCCATCAACCTCAAAACTTCATTTGTATCTCATTTGCATTCCAAGGTAGTTAGGCCATGAGGCAGAGTAGAGGTCATCATTGGGAGGACCTCAGTCATGTGACCCCCACCTGAGTGCAAAGGAGGCTGGGAAATGAGGTCTGGCTGTGTGTCCAGGAAGACAGAAGTGTTGAAGATCTGGGACAGGCTATGCTACCAAGCTAAACTAATTAGTAGGTAGCAAGGGCAGCTTTCAGATCTAGGTCTCACGGTCTCCAAAACTAATACACTCAGCTAAAATACTGGATCATTTCCTCTTCTGAAGGTTTGAAGGTTTATTTCTTTTTTGATTAGGACAGGTTTGAATAAACAGTAAAATCTGCTTTTCTCACTACACTTTTTTAGCGTCCTTTTAACAGATTCCCCCGTCCCCCATTTAAAAAAAAAAAAATCAACCTCAGAGCTTTTTATTTATGAAATGAATCTTATCCGAATTTAATTTCCCATTCACCTTTTTTGAAGAAAGATTTGGCATTCAGTAAAAAGAAAATACATTGCATACTCTTATCACTTCCCTGCAATAGAGAATGGGAAGGTGATGCTCACCTTGAACAAACCCCATCCCTGACAGAGGGCCAGAGAAGAAAGCGAAATCCAAGACGATGGTTTTCAGAAGCTCCTCCAGAAGCTTGTGCCCAAAGATATGCCCCCAAATATCATAATATCATATGGTTGCTTAAGTGGCTCATGTTAAGCAGCATACCAAAAAAAAAAAAAAAAGCCCTCCCATTTTTAAATGCAAATACTTTTCCTTTTCTACATCTGAAAGCCACATGTGATTTCCAGCCCGCCAGCACAAACAGACTGACAGACAACATCCCCAGGAAATGCTTGCTATGCCATCAGGTTTCAGCACTCTTCCCCTTCCCCCTCTGGAGCAAGCCTGTAACTCTGCATTTGTGTAGATACACATGGGTGGCATATTTATTCACATGCTGCTGGGCAGAGCAGACATCCCTGCATCCCTTCCTGGTTATGCACTCATGAAGTGACTGCACGTCCCCTGCTTCCTGTTCTTGCCCACAATGGGGCATCCACGGGAGCCCACAAAACATCAAGTCGCCCAAAGCTAGAGCCTGCCCCTCAAGGGTAACAGACATTTCCTGGCTACCCACCCCCACCCCCAAGGAGACGGGGTAGGTGCTTCTTTCTCCGTGCTCCCTCCTCAGTGCTCCCACGGTTCTGGATTCATAGCTTTTGACATTTATCGTAGTGTAAATGCTGTGTACATCTGTTCTCAAGATTATGGGCAATCTATCCATTTTAGAACCTAGCACAGCCTACTACACACACTAATTCTGTAAAATTTTCTCTGATAAATGGGTAAATTAATGAAGAAAAATTCAGAATCCTGAACAACAGCTTGTGTTAACAATTCAGGGATCTAAAATTTTACATATAATGATCACTAAGTTCTCCGGTTCCATCTAAAAACTGAAGCATTTGATAAACCTATATAGTTACTGATATAGGTTTTTTTTCAGTTTGACTCGTGGTTAAAAACTTAACTGTAATTCTTTAAATTGTGAGCTGACTTTTTGGAGCGCATGTGATGGTCAACACATGCATTCTTCCTCTTTGTTGCATGCCTGAACTAATTTAAAATTGACAACTTTATAAAGTAGGTGCTATTACCATCCCCTGCAGATGAGGAAACTGAGTCATAACAAGGATAAGTGACTTATTCACAGATACATAGATGCCAAGTATCAGAGCCGAGATTCACTCAAGAAGACTGGCTCCAGAGAGTGTCTTAACCATTAAGCTAAATCCATTCATTTAACAGCAATTTATTGACATCTACTGATGTGCTCAATTAAAATAAATTAATTTCAAAGGTCAAGTACTCTGAAGACAATAGCCTGAAACAGTGAGACAGAGGAGCATTAGTTAGCAGGCCGAGGGAAGTTCTCTTAGAGCTGGCTTTTGAGTTGAGACTTGTTTGCTGAGAAGTGACCAGTCAGGTAAAGCTGAAAGAGGAACAAGTTCCCTAAAGAAGATACTGCAAATGCAAAGGTCACAAAACACAGAGCTTGACATGTTGAGGAACAGGGCAGTGTGGCAGGAGGATCGTGAGCAAAGGGAGGGAAGTACATGATGAAACCAGAGAAACTGGCAGACGCGTAAGAGTTGTAAGGTTTGTGGTCAGTGCAATAGGAAGCCATTTGCTGTTGTTCAGTAGCCAAGCCACGTCTGACTCTGCAATCCTGTGCACTGAAGCACGCCAGGCTTCCTTGTCCTTCACCATCTCCTGGAGTTTGCTCAAACTCAGTCCATTGATTCAGTGATGCCATCTAACCATCTCATCCTCTGTCATTGCCTTCTCTGCCTGCCCTCAATCTTTCCCAGCATCAGAGTTTTTCCAAAACGTTGACTCTTTGCATCATGTGGCCAAAGTGTTGCAGCTTCATCAGTCCTTCCAATGAATATTCAGGGTTGATTTCCTTTAGGATTGACTGATTTGATCTCTTTGCAGTCCAAGGGATTCTCGTGAGTTTTCTCCAGCACCACAGCTTGAAAACATCAATTCTATGGCATTGAGCCTTCTTTATGGTCCAACTCTCACATTCATACATGACTACTGGAAAAACCATATCTTTGATTATATGAACCTTTATTGGCAAAGTAATGTCTCTGCTTTATGATATGCTGTCTAGGTTTGTCATATCTTTTTCTCCAAGGAACAAGTGTCTTTTAATTTCATGACTGCAGTCACTGTCTGCAGTGATTTTGGAGCCCCAGAAAATAAAATCTGTCACTGTTCCACTTTTTACCATCTCTTTGCCATTAAGTGATGAGGCTGGATGTTATGATCTTAGTTTTTTGATTGTTGAGTTTTAAGCCAGCTTTCCCACTCTCCTCTTTCTTTCACCTTCATCAAGAGGCTCTTTAGTTCCTCTTCACTTTCTGACATTAGGGTGGCATCATCTGCATATCTCAGATTATTGATATTTCTCCCAGAAATTTTGATTCCAGATTGAGCTTCTTCCAGCCTTGCATTTTGCAGGATGTAATCTGCATATAAGTTAAATAAACAGGGTGACAATATACAGCCATGATGTACTCCTTTGAAAATTCTGAACCAGTCCATTGTTCCATGTCAAGTTCCTATTGGTTCTTCTTGACCTGCATACAGGTTTCTCAGATGATAGATAAGGTGATCTAGTATTCCCATCTAAGAATTTTTTCACAGTTTGTTTGGAAACAAACACAGTCAAAGGCTTTAGTGCAATCAATGAAGCAGAAGCAGATGTTTTTCTAGAATTCTCTTGCTTTCTCTATGATCAAATGGATGTTGCCAATTTGACCTCTGGTTCCTCTGCCCTTTCTAAATACAGCTTGTACATCTGGAATTTCTCAGTTCATGTACTATTGAAGCCTAGCTTGAAGCATTTTGAGCATTACCTTGCTAGCATGTGAAACGAGTGCAATTGTGAGGTAGTTTGAACATTCTTTGGCATTGTTCTTCTTTGAGATTGGAATGAAAACTGACCTTTTCCAGTCCTGTGGCCACTACTGAGTTTTCCAAATTTGCTGGCATATTGAGTGTGATACTTTAACAGCATTATCTTTTAGGATTTGAAATAGCTCAGTTGGAATTCCATCACCTCCACTAGCTTTGTTGGTAGTAATTCTTCCTAAGGCCCGCTTGATTTCACACTCCAGGATGTCTGACTCTAGGTGAGTGATCCCAACTTCGTGGTTATTCAGGTCATTAAGACCTTTTTGTATAGTTCTTTAGTGTATTCCTGCCATTTCTTCTTTCTATCTTCTTCTAATAGGTCCATACCATTTCTGTCCTTTGAGCCCATCTTTGCTTGAAATGTTCCCTTCATATCTTTAGTTTTCTTGAAGAGATCCAGTAATTCCCATTATATTGTTTTCCTCTATTTCTTTGCAGTGTTTTCTTAAGAAGTCTATCTTATCCCTCCTTGCTATTCTTTGGAACTCTGCATTCAGTTGGGTATATCTTTCCTTTTCTCCTTTGCCTTTCATTTCTCTTCTTTTCTCAGCTATTTGTAAGGCCTCCTTAGACAACCACTTTGCCATTTTGCATTTCTTTTTCTTGGGAATGGTTTTGATTAATACCTCCTGTACAATGTTACAAACTTCCATCCATAGTTCTTCTGTCACTCTGTCTACCAGATCTAATCCCTTGCATCTATTTGTCACTTCCACTGTATAATCATCAGGGATTTGATTTAGGTCATACGTGAGTGGCCTAGAAGTTTTCATTATTTTATTCAATTTAAGTCTGAATTTTGCAATAAAGAACTGATGATCTGACCACAGTCAGCTCCAGGTCTTGTTTTTGCTGACTATATATAGCTTCTCCATCTTTGGCTGCAAAAAATAAAATCAGTCTGATTTCAGTATTGACCACCTGGTGATGCCTATGTGTAGAGTCATCCCTTGTGTTGTTGGAAGAGGGTGTTTGCTATGACCAGCGCATTCTTTTGGCAAAGCTTTGTTAACCTTTGCTTCATTTTTTACTACAAAGCCAAACTCGCTTGTTAGTTCAAGTATCTCTTGACTTCCCACCTTTGCATTCAAGTCCACTATGTTGAAAAGAACATCTTTTTGGTGTTAATTCTATAAGGTCTTGTAGGTCTTCATAGAACCATTCGACTTCAGCGTCTTTGGCATTAGTGGTTGGAGCATAGACTTGGATTACTGTGATATTGAATGGTTTGCCTTAGAAACAAGCTGGAATCATTCTTTTGAGTAGATATTATAGTCATCTGAATTAAATTCTCCCACTCCCTTCCATTTTAGTTCACTCATTCCTAAAATATCAACATTCACTCTTGCTGTCTCCTGTTTGACCATTTCCAATTCCTCTTGATTCATGGACCTAACATTCCAGGTTCCTAGGCAATGTTGTTCTTAATAGCGTCAGATTTTACTTTCACCACCAGACACATCCACAGTTGGGAGCTGTTTCTGCCTTGGCTCAGCCTGTTCATTCCGTCTCGAGTTATTTCTCTGTTCTTCTCCAGTAGCATATTGGACATCTACTGACTTGGGGGGGGGGTGTTCATCTTTCAGTGTCATATCTTTTTGGCTCTTCATACTATTCAAGGGGTTCTCAAGGCAAGAATGCTGCAGTGGTTTGCCATTCCCTTCTCCAGTGGACCACGTGTTGGCAGTGGCTCTCCACCGTGATCTGTCCAACTTCAGTGGTCCTACATGGCATGGCTCATAGTTTCATTAAGTTACACAAAGCTGTGACCCATGTGATCATTTTGGTTATTTTTCTTGATTGTGGTTTTCATTCTGTATGCCCTCTGAGGTTATAATTATTCTGATTATTTTGTGTGGAGTTGACCAGCTAATTATTAACTAGTTATTTGCCTAGTTAATAATTAGGCAAATTATAATGGAAGTAGAGGGACTAGTAGTGAGGCTCCTGCAGTAGTTAGGGTAAGTACAAGTAGGAGCTGATGGTGGCTCAACGAAGGCCGTAGTGGTTGAAGGGGCATAGGTGGTACCTAGATGCAGTGGAGATGATGAGAAGAAGCATTCAGAAAGTATCTTGGTGATAGTGCACCCATAGGACATCGTAAATGGAAGCAACCATCAAGAAAGGGCTACACCTGGAAATCAGCTCTGATCTTAATCCACCTGAAATAGGCATCGAGGTCCCAGGGTTGGGGAGAACTCTTTCTTGATCAGCAGGCATCTTCAGTCCTCTAGTTTCTGACTTGGAGTTGTGCCGTGTGGACTCTCTTTAGTGAGAGATCATCGTTCAGAATCTATTAGAGTGATGTCTACGAGCTGTCAAGACTGTTTACTCCCCTGCCATCAGGGGATCTGTGTATTCATAGAACACTGAAGGGCATTCGCTCATGTTGAGTGAATGGGAATTTGATAGGTAGATATGTCCCCAAGCAGAGGGAACAGGTGGAACAGAATGTAAGGTCAGGAAAGCACAGTGAGAATACAGGGCAAATATAGAAATAAAGGCTGGAAAGAGTGCTTTTATGAAAGCTATTGAATCCTTGTGTGCTTTTATTCCTAATAGAGAATCTGCAAAGGATTTCAGAAAGGCAGAGAGAACCATGAATTGTTGAAAGGAACCCGGCAATCACAGATTCCACCTGCCTAACATTGCAAACTCTCCTATATCCCTTCTAAAGAAATCACCCCAACATCAGTGTGAATTACTGATGGCTAAGCCTACAGATTTCAACATATCAGCCCCCAGTCTTTGCAGGAGTCTTTTGCTGAGGATAAAGCAACAGATAGTTTGGAATGCTTACTGTGTGCTAATAAGTTCTCTGGAGGAATCATATATGATGAAGACCAGTCACGTGATCTCAATTCATTCATACCTATAATCTCAAACTTATCCATCATAAAAATGTAATTCCCTGCCATACCAAATTAGATTCTCTATTCTACCTTCTCCACAAGCTTTGATATGGGAGTGCCCCCTGACCAAATCTTCAGGCTCTTCAAATTGAACACAATATTGCACAGATGAGCAGAGAGACCCAGATCTTACACTCTACAAAGTGAGTGTCCAGAAAAGAAGCAACCTAAGAGCTCTTTGCCTGAATTTTCTGAACATTGAGTGCCTTTTTTAGCAAGTGTATTCGTTAAAATACTGGTTTAGTTATTTAGCAGAGAATAGCAAACACACACACACACACACACACACACAAACAAATTAAAGTTTATTTCTCTAATATAAGAACCTGAGCTGGTAAGTAGTCAGGTTCCCATACCTGAAGCGTTGTCATTCGGTAGTGCTGGCCTTATTTACACGGGCAGGGATGGTTCACCACAGCCCTGTCTCCAGTCCAACCGGTGAGAAGGAGGAAGAGAGAAATGGAAAGCGACCAGAAATACCACACCTTACTTCCATTCACTTCTCATTGACCAGAAATTAATCCAAGACCACTCTCAGTGGTGAAGGTGGCTGGGCAACTATGTGTCTGCTAGTATTCTGAGGAGATGGTACTGAAAGGCACCAGAGGAGAATGGATCTTGGAGGCCAACAGGAACCTCTGCATCATGAGAATCTGTGACCTGCCTCTGAGATGCTTAAATATTATTAATATTATGTTGACCACAAACTAGGGAACCTATCAAAGAACTATTTCACTCAAGTTTGGTTCTCAAATTTTAAGATATACATGGATTGTCCTCAGAATTGTTAAAAGTAAACATTTTAAGCTCCAATTCTAGAAGGATGGGGATCTAAATTTTTAAAGGCCACCACATGTGATTCTTACGTAGTTTTCTCAATATGAAATGGGTGACCACTACTATGAGCTGCCTCGTATACAATTTTGGAATAGTTTATAAGTCTTGTATAATTAAATCTACCACTTGTAGCACCTAAATTTGAACTTGGGTTTAGACCAACTTTATAACCAGGTGTGGATGACCTAAACTGAAAGAACTTACATTTCCTTATCACTGTTGAGATTATATTAATCAAACTTTCTTACCCCAGATCCAGAATTCCTTGAATATAGCGAGATGATTTCATTTTAAATACATGAGTAATTTACAGTCATGATGTTGCAATAAACATAGTAATAATAAACTATAATTTTATATTATTTTACAACACTGATACGGGTCTTATCCCATTCGATCTTCTCAACAAAAACTTTACAGAGAAAGTAGTTGAGAGGCAGAATCACCATAGTCTTAGGCCCCAAACCCAGATCTTCTTCCTCTCAGTCCCGATGTTCTTTCCTTTATGCTGAGGTGCATCTCTGCTTTCCATCCTAAATTGAGATCAAAATAGAAACAGCTCAAAATAGAACAGGAGCAGTGAGCAGAATAAAAAGTAGACAAATGCATTATAGAAAGCATAAGATAACAATATAGATGGACCTCAAAAACATTATGCTAAATAAAAGAAGCCAGGCACGAAAGACCTCATATTGTATGATTCCATTTATATGAAATGTCTAGAAAAGGCAAACCTATAGAGACAGAAATAGATTAGTGGTTGCCTAGGGCAGAGAGTAGGAATAGAGATTAACTATAAACAGTCATGAGGGATCTTACTGGTGAGAATACATTCTAAAACTGGATTATGGTGCTGGTTACGCAATTCAGTAAATTTACTAATAATCACAGAACTATAACCGTAAAATGCATGAATTTTGTGGCATGTGAATTGTAACTAAAGTCTGTTTTTAAAGAACATGAAGTGTTAACATTAGCTATTGGTTTCATTTTTGACTCTGCAACTTAAAACTTGGATTAAGTTGAGAAAGTAATACAATATCCCTAAGACCTTGGATTCTTATCTCTTACATGGTGATAAAAATAATGTTTGTTTCATATGGCATCTAACTTCTTAGCATATTGGAAGAGCCAAATAATGCTGAGCTTCATCAGCATTCAGGTTAAAAGCTTAAAAATCACACACAAACAAATTATAATTATTCACAACTAATACATTTGACTATGAATAAAATTGTCAATAGAAGATCATTAAATGACACTTAAAATCACTAAAGACCATACGTGAGGGTTCATGACGTGATTGAGTATGACTTCAAGTTCAGTGCTGTACCCTTTATCTCATATCTACATACATATATATGAGTTTGTACATTCCATACATAGACATATTTATCTCCCAGGTTATATTCTGTATTTGTTCCATATACAAATACACACACATGCACACACAGACATTCCATTCAAATTCAACACAGATTCGATCCCAGAGACCATGATCATTTGAGTGTGACGTTGAAGCAGCCAATGAAATATATGCTGCCTCTTGAGACTTTCTGGTTCTTAAATTCTGCAAAGTAAGAATAAGTTTGGAGGGCGTCTGTCCAGTTGCACTGGCATCAGATTTGTGAGTACCACCTAACATTCCCCTTTACTTCAGGCCTGAAATATACAAACTGATCTCCTGTGAAAATAGACATTTGAAGAATTAACTTCTGTTTTGCCTTAAGATCAAGGTTTAATCATGAAGTAGTGGCACATGCTAGACTCCGTGTCTGAGTGACACCCTTTGGAGCTCACTTCAGAGCATTATAGCAACAACAATAACCAAGATGACAGCTCCGATTACTAAACACTATTTCCATTAGGCCAATGCAAATATGCCAGGCCTCCCCTTTCCCTAGAATTGCTTTCTGACAAAAGATGATTTAAATTATTTTAAGATGCTCATTTTACCATCTTCTTCCTTCCTCATGTGATTCTTCAGCATTTAGCTTTAACACATTAAGTTCCTGTGATAAAGCCTTTTAATGTCAACTTGTCAAAAACTAATTACATTTTCTTTTAGGCAGAAAACATGCGATGGCTGGTTTTTCTGAAAATTATTATTTAAGTCAACATCACTTTTGTACCCAGCATTCTGGAAAGTCTGCTGTGTGCATGCTCTACCTTCTTCAGTTCCAGGTAGACCTGCAGAGCAGATAATGCAGGACTCTCCTGGGGAAACTCTGCACTTCCCCCCTGAGTTGCAGGCGTTTGCTACACTGTTAAGTGTATCTTTAGTAGACTGGCACACCAGTTTCTTGGTATAATTTAATGTTAAATAACAGTCCTACAACCATATCAGGAAATAAGATACGTGTAAAATGTCACCTTTGGAAAAAAAAAAAAAAAACAATGATAGTTATTACATGCAATTTGCATCAACCTCTTCTGAGATAATCAAAGAAAGATAACAGAATACACTAGCAATAAATGGGCTAGCAAGGAGGGAAAAAAAGCAGAGTCTTTGTATTTCCATGGTTCCATATTTCCTTGGCACATCGCAGCCAGTCTTTTTCTGAGTCCACTGAACAAGCATTTGTCATAAGCTTTATTGTACCATGAAGTTATGATTAATATTATAGCTCAAGTACAGCGGGTTGAAAGACCACATTCATTTTCAAAGTCACGTCGCATTGATTAGAATTCACTGCAGGTTATTCAAATAACGATCCTCTCTTTCCCCAGGAGAATCTCTGTCTGATTTTTCTTTATCCTCATTAAAGATCCCAGGTGCAGACAAAGCTTTACGTATTTCTAATTTGCATTATTCTTGGGAAGAAGGTAATTCACATGCCTTCAGTATATAGCACTTGTTTTTGTAGTTTGCTCTTTCCTATCATCTATTTAAATAAATCAAGAAATTTAGCCTTTATAAACCCTCAGACAATAGAAAATGCCAAATTTTATTATCTTTAGTAATGAATCCATGGATCCCAAACCCTCCATGATAATTCAGATACATGAGACATTTTTATTCTGTTCTTGGCTGTACTTGGTTTTAAAAGACAAAGGTATTTTTGTTCTTTCCTAAGGAAAAAGATTTATTTTAGGAGTAAAAAGCAACACAGAGCATTTTCCACCTCACCAGAACTGAAAATTAAAGGTTCATCATACAATAAATGTAGTACTCATAATCATCAACAAAACTTGAAATGTTATTTGGCTAATTAGATAAATTTCCATGCCAGGACTGATCAATTATTGCCTGTGTTGAGATAATTTATTAGCTACTCTTCCCAATTTAGCGTTTTCATAGAATCACATATGGATTTCATTGGCATAAGGTGTGGGCCTCAAAATTATGACAAAGAATTCTGCCTTGGACTATTTTTACCTTTAGTTTTTGTGTAATGAGTTTAGCCTGAAGCAGACTGACAGCATTGTTGACATTTCATTGAGTTTGCATTTCTCCAGAGAGGAGAAATTTTACCTAATTAAATAATGTTAGAGTGTCTTAGAAACTACAAAGGCAACACGATACCACACAACAGTCATGACTCATTTGTTAAGACCGCTGGTATACTTCTGAGATCTTTAGAAAAATTGAAGTCTGTATAACAAATCTTTAAACTGACTCAGAGGCTTAAGCTGATGTAGCTGACATAATTGGGAAGGTAGGAGAAGAACTGGGAAAGAATTTTCATAAAAACTATCATTTTTTCAGAGTGGAGATGAGGAGTGAATATGATTGTTTCCATGGTGGGACTGCAGCTTAATAGTTTTGAAAGGGGTGTATGGGTGTGCGTGTGTTTCACATTGAAACGTGTGTGTTACTTGCAGAATGGAATTCCAACTTTTAAGGCAATAAATCAACATTAACCATATATTTAGGTATTAATTAAAATTCATCTCTGGACTCTTCATTCATTTCTCAGGGACAATATGATTTTCTGTGATCTGTGAACATGCTCTTGGTAAGCTTTTGTATGTATAGCTAATACAGAAGAAAAGTAAACATTTTATTGGCATTCATTTTCATTTGTTTCTGCTAGAAGGATATGTAATGAGGCCCAGAATCTCACTAACTCTGACTAAAATGAAATGGAGTATGTGCTTAAAAAAAAAAAAAAAACCTCTTTCAGTTCAATAAGGCACTATTTAACATAGAGTGAAATTTTAATGAAAAATAACTGAAAGTTTTACTCAGTTAAGTCTTTTCCGTTGAACTTGACAGAGCAATACTGTAGGTTCAATATAAATATGAGTCAATGACAGAACCCAAAGGTAAGACAGAAATGTTACCATGTCCACTTCGAGAAATATGCCAAGTCATTCTGATTGGTGGTGCTAGTGGTAAAGAACCCGCCCGCCAAAGCAGGAGATATAAGAGACAGTGGTTCAATCTCTGGGTTGGGAAGATCCCCTGGAGGAGGGCACAGCAACGCACTCCAGTATTCTTGCCTAGAGAATCCCATGGGGCTGAGAAGCCTGGTGGACTATACTCCATAGGGTCACAAAGAGTCTGACATGACCGAAGCGACTTAGCATGCATATAAGATTATAACATAGCTATTGATATTCTGGAGCCGTGTTAAAAATGATGATAAAGCAATGTGTGGACCTACTCTCCAATAAGTAAAATATTTAAAAGAGCAAGCATTTCATAATTAAGTGAACACCTACTGTGTGTGTACATGTGTGGTACATGTACATATGCCCACATGTTCACATCTGGGCTTTGTGTGTGTGTGTGTGTGCATGTATGTGTCCAATCTGAATATCTCAGAGAGGAAGGCATGGAGACCCACTGAGATTTATTTCTCCTTTAAGCCTCAGGGAACCTTTGAAATTGCATTGACATTAATTAAGCCCACCCCAGGATCACGGGCTCGGTGGGCTTGGTGGACCTTTGTTTTAAAAAGCAAGCTTTCTTTGCCAGAGGAGTTTTTCCCAAGCTCTCATTTTATTGTGGTTTTGCAGCAGGGGATCTTGTTTCAAGGGATATGATCAAAGCAAAGGATATTTCTTCTGGGACATATTTTACATAGATTAAATCTCATTATGCAACATACTCTTTAGTCTATATTCTTTTTTATAAGCTCTTATTGTAAGAACGAATTTAACATAGAAAAGTGTGCATTTATTACATCAGATATATTAAACTCCGATGCATGTAAGGTGCAGTAGAGTCAAACACTTTTTGTTTTTCTTATCAACAGTGAATTTCAGCTTACAGAATTCTAGTGTAATCTTAAAGGAGGTTGCAGTATGTATATGACTGTAAACTTTTCTACAGCTTTTGCATAACTTCATTTTTCAATTTTTTTTGTGTGTGTGAGTAACTTCATTTTTAAATATTAAACAATTCCTTTAAGGGACATGTTGCTATCTTTTGGGTTTTCTTCCTTGTTTTTAAACTATTTCCTCCCTACCTTTTCATTTTAAAGGTAGACAAGTTACTTTGGTTATATTAAGAAGTATACCATATTAGTGATCATAGGAAGTTATGTTTTCTCACTGAACACTAGAATGTGGAAATATGAAATAGTGCCCAAAATATCTTACACTAGAGAATAAACATTGAGAATAGGCATTGGTTAAATCCTTATAGCTAATTCAAGCTTGCACCAAAATTACAGTTTGAAAGAATGATCATCCAATAGCAAACTCTTTCATGTCAAACATTATTGCCCTAAGTTTAATATCTTAAGAGTCTAAAAACGACAATGAGAATACCAAATCTATTTTCTACAGCCTCATAATTGGGGAAAACGTCACAAAATACAATGTGAGATTCAGTAGCCCCTGCCCAGAATGCTGATATTTAGACAAAATAAAAATTTAGTTTTTCAATTACCTCTTGTGAAAACTACAATATGTTTTACTTCAGACAGCTCACACACATTTCAGAATATGTTAAAAATGCATGCTGGGTATACAAGTGAAAAGAATGATGTATTTTTAGTAGTTTTGTTGTTATTTGATTGCCAAAGTAAATTATATATTTTCAAATCCAATCTCATGTCTACATTTCTGTGATTTCATCAGCCCTGCAATTAGAATATCAAGAGTAAGCTGAGGAACTGATTTTTCAGTTGGACAAAAGGATATGATGCCCAGTCAAGTTTCAGGTTAAACTGTCCTGCTTGTTCTAGTAATTTTCTTCTCCATTCGGGCCCTGTTTCCTTCAGTGAATGAAAGTCCTTTCCTGTTTTAATTCTCAGACTCTCTACTGTGCATTTAGTGAAGAACAATTTATAAGGCTATTTTCAGCTGTTTTGCAGTATCTGAGGATGTCCTCTCACATCCCGTATGTACACTGGGTACTTAACTGATGCCTGTGAGAGAATCGTCTAAAGAACCAAGATGGTGGTCAGTTAAATGGTTAATCCGAATATAGACCTCTTTTTTCCCTGATCAATGAAAGTCAAAATCCTTTCGTAAGTAGTTAACCCATCTTTAGAACTAGAAACATAATTAAACCAGAAGGAGTCTGTTATGATTAGAGATGAGAAGCTGGGGCCAGGGAAGCCATCACAAAGAAACTGAGTTCGTATCAGGTTTTTGCACAAAATGAAGTTTTCCTTTTCTGATCATATTATGTAAAACGTATTTCCTGTTACTTTTGAAAAATGAAACTATGTGTAGAACCATTCAAAAAGTATTTTCATGCAATATGTCTTCACAAACACGTTTTCTGTGTTTTGTGGGTTTCTGACACTGGGCATTCCACTGAGTCCTCAGAATCTTCCTCATCCCTCCCAGTGGTTTAATGTCTTTATGGTGGCCTTAATAGTCTTTGGACCCTTGTTTAGTTTACTTGTGAATAAATACTGCTCTTAACAACTTCCCCATAGCTTGACAATGTATGCACTACCTACCTTAGATAATAATTTTTTTTAAACCTATAGCATTTATTGGGTTCTAATTCTTTATGGCTATAATAATTTCAGTTGAATTTCCACTATCTAATTAGATTTTATAGCTTTTATAGGATAGCAGAAAAGATATTATTTTTTCTCTTGATGTAAGTTAATCTTAGCTAACTTTAAATAAAATGAATATAATTATCAAATTTGTGAAAATGTTTGGAAGAAAAGGCACATTGAATGTGCCTTTGTCTATTTCATTCCCTTTTTCAAAGCCACTCATTTAGCTATTCTCCCCTAGATAGCTATGTTGAATAGCTATTTCAATATTTATATCTTAATATCTACTTGTGCATTAATCAAAGTAATGGTGCAAGTAAAGATAATCTGATCAAAAACAAAATTAGCAGCATGTGAATTTTGGCCAGATATAAAGACTGCCACATTTGCTATTAACCTGTCGAAGGTACAGTTGGTGACAACAGCCTGAACTGCGGCAAGGAATAACGTTCTGTCTACTGACAACACTGTCCCCTTCTATGGCCCTGAGAGCTTAGTATCTCTGTATGCTATTTTCAAAATGAATGACCGAGACACACGCTGGTCAAGTGTTCCCTTTATATTGCAGCAGACAATGAGATCTTCCATCCGTGCTTTCTAGGACCCAGAGACAACGTAGCTGCCATGCAGGCAGGTCTGGACCTCAGCCTGGCAGGCTCCATTAGCATTCCAGGCATTCCTCTGCAAAACACTAGCAAGAAAGTAGTTACACGTGGGAATCTCGAATTTTTCTATAAAAATGTATCTGTAAACCCCACATCTAGCAGCATTTGTTTAATAATCAGGAGGGAGAAGAAGTGCATATATGCATGTATGTGTGTATAGTCTACTATCTAAGGTAATTTGTAAAATACAGTACTGCAAGAAATGTGTCTCTTTCAATGCATCCAGACTTAAGAGTACAACAGTTTTCTCTGTTTATGTGAGGGGTCCTATTTTAATTTAAAGATAATCTTGTCTAGGCCACTAGGAGGAAAACAAATACAGGAGAGAGTCTGGGTCAAGCAGCGCAAGAACTAGGTTTAACCTGACATCCAGCTGGGCAACATCGAGCAATCTCTGGTGGAAAAATAAACTCAGGTCACCATACCAGACACCCCATGAGGTTTCTTTCAGCTGTAGAACTGTGCCTTCTTCATATCTGCAGCCATACGTAAGGAACTTTCAGTCAGATATTTTCCTGCCTTTAATAAGCTGAACCATTTTCTTATTTTACTATTTAGGTTGTAGAGACTCTCCTTTGCTAGATCTTACTTCAGATAAGGCCTCTTGAAACTTGATTCCAATCTTCAGACCTGAGGCCATAGAAGGCATCATAAGAGGAACTAGTCTTCGAGAGAATCCTTTGGGCCTTCACCCTTTAACGTGTTCTCCATATTTAGCTCATTCACCTTCATAACTACCCTATGATTTATGTGCTGTGAATAGTCCCATTTTGAAGATGAGGAACCTGAGAGCCCAGGATTTCCTCTCCTGCAAATATGTCAAACTGGAAACTGGCATGAAAGACCGGCTTTAAAAAGTGTGTTCACCTTTAGAATCTACCTTCACTGATGGTAATTACTTGGTAGTCTGAACACTGTAAGATTTTATTAAAATAAATATATGTATACTTATGGTTGATTCACCTTATTGTATGGCAGAAGCCAATGCAACATTGTAAAACAAGTATCCTCCCATGAAAAATAAATTAGAACAAAAAAGAATTTTTTTAACCTCCTTGCCCCTTTCCCCAAGGAAGAGAGTTATGTACATATCCCGGAGGCCTGGGCTTGACCCTCTTCAGCCACAGGCGCAGGGCCGGCCTGAGGGGCACAAGCCAGGAGCCAGTTTCAGGCTGTGCAACTTTGACTCGGGGGCGCTCGCGAGGGCCTCCGACAGGCCTTCCCAGGCGGCACTGGAGGTTGAGAACCTGCCTGCCAATGCAGGGGACAGAAGAGACATGGGTTTGATCCCTGGGTCGGGAAGATCCCCTGGAGGAGGGCATGGCAACCCACTCCAGTATTTTTGCCTGGAGAACCTCATGGACAGAGGAGCCTGGCGGGCTACAGTCAGACACAGCTGAAGCAACTTAGCGCGGAACGACAGGGCCTCTGACAAGAAGCGGCTGATTCCTGGTTACTGATTGTGATGAGCCCAGCATCAGAGAGTCACAACTATTCTGTTCAAGTATTGCACAACTTTTATTTAGCAGCTCAATATCTAAGTGTTGCATGATCATTTGTTTAGTTTATTGGCCTCGGTTTTGCAGTAATAAAGGTGAGTAAGTATTCAGTAAAAAAAATGCCATGCTAGAATTCCAAAACTCTCATTTCAGTGTAGTGTATGTTTTCTTTCAACAGTATGAACCTGCTGCGTGCAGACACGTAGCAGGCAGTAGTGGACAAAATACCACACGGACCCTGTACTCCCAGAGCTCACACAAAACCACAGGAATAAGAATGATGCTTTACTATCAGGGGCCAAGATGTTATGAACATTGCTATATTACTGATTGCTATGTTCTCTTCTGAAAAGGTGTATTTCATTTTAATGACAGAAAATCCTTTGGAGCAAATGTCACAACGTGAAAGTCATATTGGTTTTTAAATATGCACGACTTTGCAGAGTGAATGAAGCAGTGAACTGGAACAGGACTCAGGGATCAGTGACCATTTGCAGCCCTCTCAGAAGTCACTCCATCACCACATTCAGATGCAGCGAGGCAGGCGTTTTCTTTTCTCATTTAACCGTTGCTGCTTTGGAGGGTACAAGCATACTTAGAGGAAAGTGAGGCTCAGAGAAGTTGAGTTGTCCAGGGTCCCCCAGCTGGTAACTCAGAGAGCTAGGATCCTAATCCAGGTTTCTTGACAGGCATTTTAGTTTTTTTTCTTTCTATATCACAGTTGTTTTTGATTATTCCATCTTCCTTTCCATAAAAGTTACAAGTGCTTCTTTCCACCTGGTTTCTGGGTATGATAACCAAAAGAAACTTCTCAACCATATTTTTTAACTGTTAAAGATGTTATCCATGTTATTTGTATAAATATTTTAAAATATAAGTTAAAATGAAAGAAACCACTCATGACATAGCTAAAAAATGAACTCTGTTAACATTTTGTTATATATCTTTCCAGTCCACCCTTTATTTTATATAACTACACGTGGATGTACCGATGTTCAGTGTTTTTTTGTTTTGTTTTATTTAAAGGCATTTTAAATTACCCTACTGTGAACACAAGTTACTTTTTTACAAGAAAAAATATTCTAAACAGTAATTCTAAACCTTTGAAATATCTTCAAAATTACTGAAGAAACTATATCTCACATAACCATTTAAACACCAAATACCTTATATACAGTTTGGTTACTTGTGAGTGTTTGTGTGCATGTGTATGTATGATATGTGATATGTTTTAATCAATCAACAATATATTGTAAATGTCTTTCAATTTATAATGTCTTTCCATCATTAAATGGTATTATATATTATTTTAAATTATTGAAGGATATTCAGCTATACTAATACACCATAATATATTAGCTAATTCCTCACTTCAGACATTTAGGATGCTTCCAACATTTTTACTGTCATTAAGGCTTATAGGGTCTAGATGGACAGTGTATATAAGTCTTTGCATGCATTCATAATTATTTCCTGAGGTTAAACTCCCAAAAGTAGAATTTCAGAGTGAAAACATATGTAAAACTCTCAAAATTGAAAAGTGCATAGGCTCTAAAGGTGGTTACCTTTAGAAAAATTACATCATTGTACATCTCACCAGTGGTATACGTATATACATGATCCATTTTCCCTCACACATATTAACATTAATATGTGTGTTAATATTAAAACTAATAATTATTAATATTAATAATATTAAATATTATCCTTTATTTGAATCTTTGCCAATGATAGGCAAAAAAGCTGTTTTAAATCAGCATTCATTGATTGATAAGGAAATTACAATCTTTATTGCATTTATTGGTTATGTGTATTCATCTTTTGTTAATTTTCTTATGTGTATAGAATTCTCCTTTCTTAAAACTTTTTCCAAAGTAATTTTTTATTTAAAAATTTTCCATGTTGCACATTTTATATCAGCTCAATAGTCAAACTCAAATTAGTCAGCAGCTCAGCTCTATATGAAAAGTAACAGCTGAAGATGGGATTTGTAAGGACGGTGTAGACAATGGAAGACGACTCCTTTTAAAACGGACATAGCTTTGTAGATGTTGGATTCTTCTTTGGGTCTAATGCAGAGTATAGACAAATTCAAACATGCGATGAGATGAATTCAAATATGCCATCTTCATGGAGACAATTTGAGCAAAATAAACGACAATGAATTGGAGTTTATTATATATAGATTATTACCTAGATAGTCCTAGGTAGAAGATATAGATTACTACACTTACCTACTTTTCTCATGAAAAGTTAAATTTACAGTACATACCAAACACTTCCCAGGCTCGGAGTCTAACACGAATGATTATAACATATCTAGGACTTCTTTGGACACCAAGTGCTATGACAGTGAAGTTTGTGACATAATGGAGTAAAGAAAACTGTTAAAGCAAATCTCAACATACTACTTCAGTCTTCAACAGAACCGAGTCTGGGTAGTTCATGGAAAGATCCATGTCAACTCAATGGTAATATGTGTGACAAGGTTTTTGAATAAAATGTGCACTTCATAAATACAAGAAATTACATTTATATTGCATAAATTGGTTAATGGGATTGGAACTATTTGTTATTTTTTTAGCTTTCATAGTTTAACAAACAGGAGTGTCATTTACTCCTTGAAATTAAAACACACATACAGTAGCTCCCCACACTGCCTTTGATGGAGAATCTGGCCTTCTAGTTCATTTAACATGAAATAACAGATTTGTGTTGATGGTGCTTTTGTTCTTGATAGTGAGAGAACTTGTTACTGAAAAATTAGCTACTCACCCTCAAGCAATCACTAACATTCCAGTTCCTGAATAGAAAAGGGGAGAAGCGAGCAGATGGAAGCAAACAAAAATTGTATTAATAATACATAACAAAGTGCTGCTACAAATGATATTTCAGCAGAAGAAAACAATAGGAAAACTGCAGTTTTCATTGGATCTTAATGTATTTATCAGTCTCTAATGCTTCCATCTTCAGGCAGTTCTCTTTTATTGACACGGCAACACAAATTGCAGAAGTAAATTGAATCACAGACTCAGAATGTAAAAATCGATGAGAAATAATTTTGTAGCACTAAAGTGAATAGTGTAATGCTAGGTATTCATTTAATTAACCATGAGCTTTTCCACATAATGCACAATCATTGCCAGCTTTTCAGCTCATAGTTGTTCCAGGAATAATGGGTTTGGGATTCATCTTTAGAAAAACTGCATTAATATTTGAAAGCGTTTAAATCCATTAGTGGGTCATCTGAACACTGCAGGTCACTTTTACATTGCTAATTGAAACAATAGTAATGGGTTATAATCTACTGTCTAATAATGCCTGGAGTGTTTTACCGCTTTTATATCTGCAGATTCCAGGAAATATGTAAATTTGTTGCTGAACTGTTATAAAAATATGGAAATTTAAGCTGCAGACATCAAAGTATTTTTTCTTAAAAAAAAAAGAGCACACAGCATTGATAAACTGAAGAGTTACACTACATTCTGGTGTCAGGATAAATTCCTTACTCTAGACCTTCCCTTCATCTCTCTTCTCCGCTCTGGGCGCAGCATCTGGCACTTACATTTTCCACGTTGTCATTAGGAGAAAGTGAATATCATTAAACCAGTGAGTAAACAATCATGTCATTGTTTCCATATGCAAGCTATACATTGACTCAGCCTGCCGGATTCTGGCTGCTTTTTTATTTGCCCTACGTGAATTTATGCAAGCATTTTATTTTTCATGGGGATTTTCAATATATATTAACATTTTCTTGGATGGGGGCAGGACATGTGGCAGCAACTCTAGCATATGAAATGAGAATATGACTTCAGTGTGAAAATATACATGAGTGTAAATATATACATACATATAAAAGGAAATAACGTGAGAGAGAAAAAGTTGTGTTTTGAAACCTCCCTGTAAATTGAATGCCATAAAAATTGAAACTTACCCAGTATTTTCTCTTTTAATTAAACATACATCTCATGAGCTTACCTATGTCTTTCTATGTTTAATTGCAGATTGATTGTGCAGAAAATCCAGGAAGATGCATCTCATTATAATAAATAAAATGCTTTGACATAGGTAGAAATTTTGTATGTGTGCAGACAACTTATATAAATGAAATATGTTTTTTAGAATTTTTATACCAAGACTTAAAGGAAAACAAGAACCTAAATCCATTCCCTCTCTATCATTGTCAACATGATCACATTAGTAATATCAGGGAAAGGAGAAGATATAAAAAGCATCATGGATGGCACTGAATTTGATGCTATATCAAGAAAAGCAATGTTTTCGTTTCTGGTTTTCATTATCTTAGTAAATATATTTACATCTGAAGAAGATGCTATGATTCAGGATCAAAATTCTAATTTCGTCTACAGAGCCCTGGTGAGAGAGCTTCCAAACAATGTAACATGAATTGCATACACAGACTAGTAAAGCCCATGTATTAATTGTAGTGTATGCAGAAGTAAAAAGAAAAAGCAAAACAAAACATTTTAATGAGAGTTGTGGGTAAGAAAGGGGCCAAACATCCCTTGCTTCCTGAAATAGAAAGACAAAGTTGTTTGAGATGTACATAAGGAAGTTTCAGAAAGGAATCTTGACCTTGTAGAGTCCTCTCTTAAATAGTCCCACCATGCTTCCTGTCTTTCTACATGCGCTATCAAGCTCTCTTTGAAGTCAGTAAGTATAACTCTATTTGAGTCAGCAGTACAGGACATGGAGAAAGATGAAACAATGACCCCAGAAACCAAATTGTTTATCAAAGAAGGACAAATGCTGTTAGCCCATAGCGCAATAAATAGCATTTTCCAAGATGTTTTTCACTTTCTATCAGTTAAGGGAATTGACAGAAGGATCATGACTTGATGTGCCAAATGAGAACCCTGTTATGATTAAATGGGATGACAAATTGGGCTTTGTGTACCCAGTTACAATGCCCATGAGTTTTATTGTGCCTACAACATGGACAGGTAACTAAAGGTTAAGAGAAAATCCCACAATAATGTCACATATTTAGTCAATCAGGAAATCCTATGTGAAGTTCAGAAATCCCTCTCCATCCCATGGGAGTTTCTACCATTTTTGCCTTTCTTATTTAGCTGTGTTCTGATGATATGAAGTATGTAGAAACCCAAGAAACCAAATTCTTGCCTTTCTTCTTTAGACAAATCTTGGTACATTTTCAGCCACAGCTATAAGTGCTTACATCACTGAACTTAACACAAGTGAATCCCATCGCTTCTCACTTGCCATATCCTATCTTACTGTAATAACAATTCTGTTTTAATTTGGGGATGGTGGGGGCTTTGGAATTCTATTTGCTACCAGAGTCGGGCACTTACCAGTCATGAGTGATGATTTGCTCCAACTTGTCATAGAGAACATGCCACTTTTCCTTTAATTTAGTCACCTTTCCTTTTTAACTAAACCATTGGTGCCCATTTGAAGATGTAAAGGAAGCTCTTTAATGTAAGGGCTCTTCCAGTTCTAGGTTGCTGATCATTTCCTTTTAGTGCATTGAAGGAACATTCATTTGGGAAACCCGATTCCCATAACTTAAGACATCCATTAATGACGTGCCATTCATTGGTTCACTGGCTGTTAGCAAAGGAAATGCCTGACCTTACTGCCATTAGCCAGGGAAGCAAATCTCTCCCTCTTGGTTTGTTCTCTTTGCTTTGTCATCCAGTGTCTTAGTTGAACACCCTTTTTTCTGAGCTAATCAGTTAGGCAATGTGTTTTCCTGTCCAAAAATGTTCTGATGCTGGTTCTGTTTGATGTGACGAGGCCAGCATTTTGGCTGAAATGTGAAATCCCTTCTTTCGCCATTTCATTTGAGTTTACTGCTTCATTTATTTATTTTTAATTTGTTCACTTAATTTGCTGTTTCATTTCTTCATTCATTTGTTCAGTAAAGAGTATTTATTATTTCCCACTTTAAAAAAAAGACAGGAGCTTACTGTATTCAGGTGCTTATTTATTCTTTATTAAAGTCATCCAAGTTTTTAGTAGGAGAATGAATATATAGCTGAAGGCATAAATATATATATATATATTCATAGCCCATAAAAATCTCAATTTCGTGAATAAGAGAGTAAGCTGCATACATCAGTAAGTTGATCTTATTTTCTGTTATTTTTGAGTTTCTAAACTGTTATTCTTATCAAGATTCTAATGGCTCATTCATTTTTACACAGAAGCTCAGAGAGTTCTTTGGAGTTTCTAGTAGGAAGGATGGGACCTACTTGACTGAAGGACAATTCCTTCACCACCAGACAAAGCTCTGTCTTCATCAGCAGTTTGTGGCTTTGGGAGGTATGGTCCTTTCCATCCCCTATTCCCCTTGGGGTGGTTTTAGTTGCTAAGTCATGTGTGACTCTTAAACCCCATGGACTGTAGCCTGGCTCCTCTGTCCATGGAATTCTCCAGGCAAGAATACTGGAGGGGGTTGCCATTTCCTTCTCCAGGGGATCTTCCCAACCCCGGGATCAAACCTGGGTCTCCAACTGAGCTACCAGGGCCTATTCCCCTTGAGTCACCTTTAAATAGTAAAATGCCAACTAATATTATCAGATGAAATATTTGCTTTTGTGGAAGGACACAATTATCCCTCTCCTGAAGAAAAAAAATGGAAACAACACAAATACATCTCACTAATCATTCTTAGTATGATTGTTACTTGACCATTACAAATAATAGCTAACATTCAATACACATAAAATAATTTGCCAGACGCTGTTCCAGATACTCATGTAGACCATATTTTTATCAACTCATCTGCAATTAACATCTCTAAAATTGGGATATGTCTGACAACCTCTAGGAAGTCATAGCTTATTTGGTTATTATAAGTCATATTTTATGAAAGTATTATCTCATTCAATAATCACAACAATTCTGTGAGTTAAGCACTATATCTATTTTATAAATGCAATTGAGATACAAATGCAATTAAATAGCTTGCTCAAGTTTAGCAGTTATTAGGTTATAAAACCAGGCAGTGGATTTGAGGTCTTGTGCCCTTAACCTCAATATTTTATTGCCTCTCAAGGATGACATTTTTTAGCTTGCTCTTTTATTTTCCTTGAATAGTATTGGATGCATTTTGTCATCCAGATTTAAAAAATACGCCCTTATATCTCTTACACTATGCCAGGTTAAGATGAAAGTTAAATGGAAGCCACAAAATTTCTGACTTTGATATATGCAATAGAAACACTACATGCTGGTTTTCTTCGTGTGTTTATTTCTTGTCTTTAAGATCTGAAATTCTGAAGTCTAGCATCAGTGTTGATTTAGTGACACGATACAATCTACTGTCATTACATACTGATTTCACAAATTAGACTCATGTTGTGAGTTTGAATCACAGAACAGAGAGACAACAGGGATGAAGAGAGATACAACTGTGGAAGTAACTGAAGTCTTAAGGTTGATCTCTCTAGAACATTTAGTTTACTTATTTAACCTCAAAATATGTTTATGTCCTTTTTCTTTCTGGATTTAAATCAGAGAAGATATCAGATGTGATATCTTTATGGGTGGGGAAAGAGAGATGAAAATAAAATTTGCTTCAAAACATAATAATAAAAAATAAATAAACATGTTTAATATTGTCACTTTCACTATCAAAAATCAAAATATCCATGTAAATGGAATCAACAGATGTAATTCTACTAACTCAGCCTCATGTACAAAGGTATGATTATTTCTCTTTACTAAAATCACAACAAGTTTACCATAATTACTTAGAACACTAACATGACAGTCTCCAGTATACAGGATAGCTTTGTCTAATAATGCAGCTCAAGTTAATGAGTTGGGGTGAATGTTCTCACTAATTTGACTGTTTATATAGAGACCACTTGAGATGTATACACTAAGAAGTACTCTCTGAGCAGAGAGAGACTCGGGTTACATAATAAGGGCAAAAACAAGTTCAAAATGTCGTATTTGTTGATTATGAGTGATAAGTTGTATCATGTTCATATATGTCTGTATATAGAGTTCAAACGGTATGGATGGATGGATAAAACCTCATTTCAAGGGAAAAAAAACTACCATCTTATTTGAACACAATTGGGAGATGAGGGAACAATTTGGGCCCTCTGAACTACTGAATTTCCTAAAGAATCACTCTTGCTAAACTTAAACTTGTTCCTTTACTAATAACAATTGCAAAAGGAAGAAATCATGCCTAAGCTGAAAAATATCACTGATGTCAAATAACTCATTTAAAATTGCACTTGCTATTTTTAATTCATGGCACAGAAATACCACTCCATCAGCAAGAAGGCACTGGGCATTTTTCTTTTTCCCATGCACTTACCTCTTTGCCCAATGTAATCATTCATAAGTATTTGTGGAAGGATGCAGGGAGAAGAGAACAAGAAATAAGTGAATCATTCTATATCCTTCAGGTGAATAATTTACTTGTTCTGTTTAAATAAACCACACTGAGGAATATCAATTATTTAAGGTTAGTTGTGTACATCTCAGTATGTTATAACCTTGTGTAGCAAATTCTTGGCCCTGTTGCCTCAGTGGTTTCGAAGATTTTAATGCCCTACTTAGAGTCAGAAGTTTTTTCACTTTAGGATCTAGATTCATAGGCCATTTGGTCTCAACCACAACCTGACAATTAGTTTAAACCTAGATCAAGCACCTCTTCATCAACCGGTAAGAGTTTAATCACTTGTTTTATTTTATGTATATTTTGTAGTGCCTTTCCTATTCAATAGTACATTTTCATGATAGACTCAAAATCACATTTTGAATTTCATTCAAGTGAAATAAAATTTCATTCATAGGAAAAGACATTATTTCCTATGTGCCTAACATTGTATTAGGGCTGTGAATAAACAGCAATAAATAAACAACTCTTACCTTCAAGAAATTTGCCATTTTACTGAGAGGTAGATGAGAAATTCATGTAAAAGTATGATTAACCTTCTGCATCTGAGGTTCTTGCTCAACAAAAATACAGTTAAAACCATAGCAAGTTGTGATTTGATGGGCTAATTGGTGTTCTAAGTCACTGCAGTCATGTCCGACTCTGCGACCCCATGGATTGTAGCTCACCAGAGTCCTCTGTCCATAGGATTTTCCAGGCAAGAGTACTGGAGTAGTTTGCCATGCCTTCCTCCAGGACCAACTGGCAATGAATTATAATAAACAAAATAGGAAGTTTGTAGAAGGGTACAGTTATAAGAGCCTCAGAATAAGCTCCATGGTGAAGAACTTCAGTGTTTCCTGACTGATGCTTTGGACCCACACAGGGGTGTTGCCAGGCAGGATAGAGAAAAACATAAGCATTCCTTATCTAGGGATATAGCTTCCCAGATGGCGCTAGTGGTAAAGAACCCACCTACCAATGCAGGAGACCTGAGTTTGATTCCTGAGTCAGGAAGATCCTCTGGAAGGGGGCATGGCAATCCACTCCAGAATTCTTGAATGGAGAATCTCAGGGATGGAGGAGCCTGGTGGGCTAGAGTCTATGTGGTTGCCAAGAGTCAGACACGACTGAAGCAACTTAGCAGCAGCAGCAAACTCCTAGAGGCAAGAAGAACCAAGAAGTAACTGGAGAATAGGAAGGGACTATGGCTCATGTTAAGAAGAGTGGCTGGATCAAGATAGATCTTTAATGGCTTAGAATTTATTCATTTTAAAAGTATTCACTTGAGTACCTACTATCCGAGACACTGAGCTAGGAATGACAGATGTAACTCTTACATAAACCAAACACTCTCCTCCAATTACACGGAACTTGCCATCTTTCCAGGACAGAAGAGACAAGAAAAAAGTATAATATTTGGCTAACATGAGGTTAAAAATGTAACATGAAAATCACTGGAGGTGCACCTAACTCTAGTTCTTGGATTAGGAAAGGCTTTTGGTTAAAAACCTAAAACCGGAAGGACAGGGGGGAATTCACCAAGCAGAAAGAAGGTCAGGAGGGGAGGTCAGGTCTCCAGCTTAATACAAAGGTTCAGAAACAGTGAGATGAGAGCTGGTTGATTCACAAACTCTGCAATTGTTTTCAGCATGGTGGAGTAATTGGTGATGAAGTTAGAGCAATAAACAGCCATCAGATCACAATAGGCCTCAAAGGCCGTGCTGAGGAGTTTGAATTTATACCCTGAGGGCAGAAGGGAGTCATTAAAAATGTTTACACTAAGTGGTCATGTAATCAGTTGAGAGGAGCAAAAGTGGACACAGTGACACCGGAAGCCACAGGCCCTGAACCACAGTTAAATCAGCAACACGTGACGTGTTGAGCGCTTGGACATGGGGACTGCAGGAGAAAAGACCCTGCATGCTTGTGTAAAGAAATTGGGGCTTTCTCTGTAGGCGATGGGGAAGGCTCCAAGTCAGTTAAGGGCTTTTGATGGAATAATCAACGAAATAGAACCAGTATTGCAAGAGTATCAGACTTGAGGCGGTTGAAGGATGGTTTTGGGGGTACAGGTAAGAAAATCAGATAGGAGAGACAAGTAATAGGTCAGTTTTGGAGGAAGGGCAGAGCTAAACATGAAGATTTTGGAATAGCCCACATTTAGAAAACATAAGAAGATAATCTACTAAATTAAACTGAAACATATCTGACTGATGAAAGGTGCATCAGGAAAGTGCAGAATCCAGCATATCTAGGGAGGAAAGATTGCTCTGTAGTGGCAGATGTCTCAGAGAAGCCAGCATCTCTGCCGTCTTCTCACCAGCATCTCTGCCGTCTTCTCACCAGCATCTCTGCCGTCTTCTCACCAGCATCTCTGCCGTCTTCTCACCAGCATCTCTGCTGTCACCCAACACACAGTGCTCATCACGTGGCAGCCACTAGGACTCGTGTTGTAAGGGGAGAGGCCAACAGGTTCAATCAACCATCCCCAACATCCCCATCACATGACATCCCCAACTGCAAGAGAGCATACAGTTCACCCTGTAGATAAAACCATGCACAAGGTAAGAGCAGTTTGAATTTGTTGAGCACTTTGTGCTATGGACCTTACATATCTTGTCTCATTTTAGTCCCCACAGCTCTTCCTAACTTTTAAAGAAAGGAAAACTTAGAGAACTGCAAACATTCTAGATGGTTCAAATGTAGGTGTAGCGGGAATGAGTATGATCCATTGGTTTGTTAAAGAAGGAACACTTGGTTGGCAGAAGGCCAGTCAGATAGATGAAATAATGTGAGAAGGTGTGAGGGTAAAGATCAATTACAGGTGGGTCCTCCTGGGATTTTTAGGCTGGGTCATATACAAAGGTGGAATATATGTATAAACTGAGATTGGAGAGATGAGCAAGGATGTATATGTTTACTAAGTAGGAATTTTGAGTTTCACACTATAGATGATAGGAAACAATAGCTAACAGATTTTAGATTTTTGCCTATGAAAAATTAATTCAGCAGCCCTATGGATAACAGAAGAAAAGGGAGCATGAAGACAAGTGATTCAGTGGAGTCTTCCTCTGAGAGATGGTAAAACCTGATATAAAGCCAAAGAAATAGGAAGAAAAAAGAAGGAGCAGATTCAAGTGATGCCATGAAGTGGAATATTCAGAAAGTGATGACAACGCAACATCAGAGCTGAGGGGGTGGATGAGTTCTAGCTTCCTGATTTGGGCTGGGGAGCGCCTGGCAGGGCCAGTGTTTGAGAGAGGTCTTCAGATGATCTTTCCTACCCTACCCACACCCCACAAAACTGCCTCGTGAGCAGAACTACAGGAGAAATAAATCCAAAAATCACCATAATAGATAAAGAGAGAATGTTGCGGTATTCCAGATGGGGGAGGAAAAATTCTATAGAATTGTAGGAAAGCAATTTGGATTTCAGAATTTTTCACCATTGGTGAAAAAAGAAAAAAGTAGAAAATTTGAGCACTCCAAATCATCAAGAAGGTGTGTAGAAAGAGTAGAGAATTAAAACCATTGAAAACCATGAAGAAACATTTTGAATATTTTTTCAACTCCTTAGGTCACCTAGATGTCAAGAAGTTCCAAGTTGAAATACGCTTAGATTTCACTAAGCAAGATTTCCTCTGGGGGGCCATATTTGGGTGGACGTAAAAGGCCATGCCCAGGGCTCATCCCCCGGTCATTGCTGTGATGCTGATGATAGGTTGCTAATGTCACCCTCTCCCAGTGACAGGGCTGCCACAGGGATGGTGAGGTGCTCTCCTTGGCCTTTATGACACAATGATGCTATGAGAAGGAAGTGTAGCCCATGTCTACTTGAAGTTTCAATATTATTTTCTAAGGTGTCCAGCAATATATCTTCTGCTTTTTTTTTTTTTCCTAGGAAAAAAAGGCCTGTCAGTTTCCAGGCCCCCGTAGCATCGCTACACTTCAGGAGACTCAACACATGACCAATTGCACGGTGGATGAACACATCTAAAGTGTTAGACTTTCTCCATGTTGGAAGAATTACCTTGACAGACTGTGTCTGTCAGACTGTCTGACAAACTGCAGGGACAGAAGCAGAGACACATAAGGTTCAGAGATTTGATTTGAACCATCACCCTTTGAAATACAAAGCAATGGATGTTTGGAGCAAACTGGACCACACGAACTGCCAACCCTGTGATCTCTTGGGAAATGTATCCCTGTAGAGCAGCGCCCCCACCCACCCCCATCCCCTTTGGTAACAGTTCTGAACAAGGATCAACTTCAGCTGTGCAACATGCTGGCCAAGATTTCAGAAACTCTGGAACCAATTTATTCCATCTGGAAATTAGTTTCAGCTTTTATTGCTGCAGAGCTGAGTCCAAACCAGACCCAGTTTCCAAAAGGAGGTCTCTGCTCCTTTACTGTCAGAATTTTCTCTTTTCTAAAATGCACTCACTTAAAAGATTTAAAATGATAATCAACATCAAAGATCTGTGCCTTTTGTATAGCAACTGCATTTTCCCACATAGTGTCTCTCCTAGGTTATTTTTTTCAAGAACATGAGGAAATTTTATCGTTGGTTACTATAAAAGGGAGGACTTGAAGAATTTAAACTGTTCCCTGGTAAATGTGTATTTTAGCTAGCTTTTCTCTTATGCCAGGTAGTGAGTCAGCTGCTTTCCTAAAACAGCAGCTAAATGGACTGCTTAATCCTTTTGAGAAAAAGAAGGAACAAAATTCTAACAGTAAAGTTTAAATAAAAACATAGGCCCTAAAATCTTAAGAAACATTAAAAATATGCAACATTGAATATTTCAAATAATCTATACATAAGATTTCTTTGTTCCAGTCCATCTGCTACTGATTAAACATTTTATATTTCCATTGTGATTAATTGTGCTATTTATATATTTGAAAATGATTTGTTTGGAAAGGTATGGTCTAGTGTAAGTCTTTCATTTCTGAGAATGACAGCCCTTCAAAAAGTAGAGCAACACTGTGCACTCAGGAAATCCACCATCTGCTTTCTTACACTCACATTACAAGTTACAAACCTAGAGCAAAACAGAATTGAGAGAAAACAGAGTATAAATAATGCTAATGGCATTCATTTGAGATGTTCAAAAATGTATCCACTTTTAATTAAGCCAAAATACTCTTAGTCCCCAAAGAAAATTGTCACGACTTTTTCACCATCTACAATCAACCTTATACTGACAAACGGCCAAAAACTTTCAACCAAGTCTAGGAGGCACTCTTAATTTATTCTAATCTAAGCTGAGTTTCTCAGGTGTTAAAACAAACCAAGATGGCATACATGAGGCCTAGGTATGGCCGTTCATCCCATAAAGAGAACTGGATTAGGGTTATAGTCAACATAATTGAGGGGGAAAAAAATGCTGTGGAAAGTGTGCAATAAACCATTTTCCAAAGTAAGTGTTTGTTGGTGCCAACAGACAGTAAGGACCCAGTGCCAGCAATTTCCCACCATTTGAAACTTAGCTATTGTTTCATTTTCGCATGACCAAACAGGCATCTGAAACCACAGAATAAAACCATCCTTATTCTGCCTAGTCAAACCACTTTTAGTGAAATTTTGTAAACCAAAATGCAATTGCTCTCAGACTAAACTAAACTTGGGTCAACTATCTGACCAGGGTTTTTTATAATGACCATTATTCACTCCCAGAAAGAAGTGTACATTAAGCAATTGCCTCCCTTTTGTCAAAGCGGGCAGAAGCCACACTTCCATGAGGCTTGCTCCTTTCCTAGTGACTCCCTCTCATAAGCACACCCACGGCCTTGGGGGATCTGTGCACAGCACAGCGTTTCTTGTTCTCCGTGTCTCTGATTATCTTCCTTCTCCTTTTTCTCCATCCCCACTGAAAACTCTTCTACTACTTCTGGCGTCTCTATTAAGCAGTGAGCCGCATGGAAATGATTAACTTTTGAACTGCAGAACTGAAAACACTCTCAGGCACATGGTGGAAATGAAACATGTCATGTAGCAAAAGGGTTCCCCTGATGGAGTTAGCAGCAAGGAAGAAAAGTCATTGGCTGAGATTGTGGTTTTGTTGTCATTGTAGATCAAAAGGATGTGATCATCCTTTCTGATAGCTCTCTTTTCCCCCTTGGTAAACAGCCTCTGAGTGAGTTCATTAAATATTTAAACAGCCCTGGTATCTATTAATGTTATCAGACACATGAAATATGTCTGATGGATTTATTCTGCCGTTAAGGAGCCATACCCCAGTGTCCTCCTGGGACAGTGCTCCAGCTGTTTAAACTATAATTCCATCACTGGGAGGAATGGTGAAATCACTGACCTCTTTGAAACGGACTCGTTGCTACTCAGCCTGTAAATTGCAAATGAAACCTTTCTGTAATAATGTTAAAATATGCATGCATAGGAATTAAAGCACTTGGGGTCACTGGCAAAGCCTGGTGCATTTTCTGTACCCTCTAAATAGCAGGTTAAAAGAATCCAGTAAATCAATGCCTGGAGAAGATTAGTGATTTGGAGGTTTATGAATCTTTTTGAGTTCAATGGCTCTACCACCAGGTATGGGAGATTCTTAATCAATTCTCTGAAGCTTGTAAGTTTTTTTTTTAATTCCATTTTTATTTCTTCCTGATTCTCAAAGGAGATGAATTGTGTTGATATCATGATCCATACTTATCCTCTATAAAACCAATCTAATATGAAATTATACATAAAGTCCTCAAACTGTGAACTACTTTGCTGTTCTGTTTTTACCTACTTCAAGCTTGTGAGGAATAACGCTTCATGACAAACATAAAGATAAAGGATGTATGCCCAAATCCTTCCTGTAAAGGGAAGAAGTGCTTTCATTCACTGGTAGGTTGTCCATGTCATCACATAGTCCTTAAATGCTTTATAAGAAATATTGATAAAGCCAGGTGTTGATATTTCCTAGAGATAGTAGTTTCAAAGACTTGGACTAATTGTTTTAAGATACTAGTTCTTTCTGAAGCCATCAGAAATGTGGCATTTTCTAAAGAATATGAGCCAATTCTCTAGTACAATCTTCTCTCAGTATCTGCAGGGAATTGATTCCAGGATGCCTGGCTATCCCAACATCCTGGGATGTTCAAGTCCCTTGTGTAAAATGGCCTAGTACAGCCAGTCCACCATATCCACGGGGTTTTGCATTCACAAATTCAACCAACTGTGGATAGAAATTTCACTCCATGGCCAGTTGAACCCTCAAATGTAAAACCCAAACATACAGAGGGTCTATATCCACACATAGGCACCCTATACTTATTGAAAAAAATCTGAACATAAATGAATCTGCACAGTTGAAACCTGTGTTATTCAAGGGTTAACTGTCTTGATAAATATTGGATATGTACAAGCCTGGTTGCTAATTAATAATAAGCAGATCAAACTGGAAAAGGAAAATCTTGGCAGTATAGTGAATACAACAAATATCAAAATAAAGATCCCAAAAGATCTGATTAGTAGAACAATGATCTAAATCTAAGGAGATGACAAGTGACAATAAGCATACAATCCTACATTTGAAACTTTAGGGAAAATTGTATAGAAATACAGGGCTGGGAAAAGACAAATGAGGTAAATGGAAGAAGAAAATGTTTCCAAATCAAACTCTGGGGTTAATGAAATCACTCCAGCCTTCGCACATTCTGGTCTCGATAAAGGGGGTCAATGCTAAAATGTGTGTGTGAGGTGGATGTTGGCGTGCCTCTCTGCTTTGCCCTGGAATGGCTTCAGGTCTATTGCGAGACAATGCTATAAAGATTTCTCCTATAAGCAATCATACTTCAACTTAAAAAAAAAAAAAGACTTCCCATAAAGGTTAGTGTAAACTTATTATTCATTGGTCCATATAGAAGCTAGTCCAAAACTGATGAGAATGTGCCCTGTATAATGCACTGATACTCTTTGAATATCATTGCAGAGCACTATCCTTTAGGAAGGACAGAGGTGAAATAGAGCACCCGAAGAGTAAACCAGGCAGTAAAAGAGCTGAAATGATCTCAAATAAGCAATGATTTCTGCACACAGTGAGTACTCAGTATGTGAGTTAAACTGAATCAGGAACAGGTACTGGAGATATAGAAAGGGGATCAGATCTGAGCTGTGTGGTAGCAATTACTATAATTAGGTTAGTTGGTGAGTGTTATAAAGAAATTATCAGAACATGAAGGCCTTTCTAACAAGTATAACTCTGATAAATAGGCTGCCTTGGGAAACAGTGAGTTCTCTAATAGTGGAAGTGCAAATTATAAGCTATTTGGTTTGGTGTAAGATTCAAGCATGGGCCCAGAGATTGGATGAGATGATCTGCATACCCTCAGATTCATGAATCTACAACCTTTTAGAGCGCCCAAAAAAGGGTTAGAAAAAGAATATTCCAGAATGCATAAATAGAAAGTCTCTAAACGAGCAAATTACATGACGATGCTTCTAGGACAACACTTCTAAAGAGGAATGTACATTTCTTCCATGTTAAAAGAAATTTACATGGCAAAAGAATAGTTTCACAAATTCAGTGAACCCAATTTGGTGTCCCCATTAGAGAGCGACACTTTAAGTAACTAAAATGCTATTTGAATTTCACTGGAGCTTTGGTAAAAGATATATTTAGTGGTTATTAACCCAGTACTTATCCTTCCATTGCACAAAATGCCTCCTTTCCTGAAGAATCCCCTGCAGAGAATTCCCGGGCTGGGACAGGGCAGCAACCTTGCAATTGGCATCTAAACCACAGGGCATAGCCAATAATGATTTGCAGTTAAAGTAGCTGCAAAAGAAAGATGGTAGTCATTTAAAATAATTTCTGCAGCTGGAATTTTTCCTTTTCATTTTTAATCGCTTAAGGGTCAGTTCACCTAGAATTCTGGGTTTAACCCCTTTAAATAATTTTCTTATTTTCAAAAGGATCAAGGGTACAAAATGTACAGGCACAAAGCAATTGAGTACTCCTTCATGGGACATAAGCTTTAGGGAACTAAAGATAGGTTAATTCCATGCCCAATTCATTCCATGGGCCATTTAACGAGAGCCTCTGGAATTGTTCAGCCAATAATGAACTCATAGGATCTAAAGGTAATCACTGCTGCAATTATTAAAATTTACACCAGAATTCTATTACCCTTTCTGCAGATAAGTGTCTTGTATTAAGTGGTCTAGAAGGGATGTGTGAACTGGTTCAATAATACCAGAAATCTCTCTTTATTTGTTCTTGCTTACATCCCTTCTCTTTTGCCTCCACAAATATGAAACCATGCTTCTAGTTAATTCAAAGGAAATATTTATTATTTTTGATTAGTAAGTTAGGACTTAACTGTCTACTTTTCTCATATATACTAGCTCATTTAATTTCTACAATCCAGGTTCTTTTCATTGTTAATAATATTAAAAGCTAATTTCTGTTGATTTCATAGCTACCTACTAAGCACAATTCTAAGCATTTTTCATGTATTATGTCATTTGATACAACAACTCCCGTAAGATCAATACTATTATTCTCCCCAATTTATAGATTAAATAAACAAATCATGAAAAGGTTAGGGATCTCATTCCTGGCCACATAGCTAGTAAGTGATGGAACCAAGATTCAACTTGGAATTTGAATTTGACCCAGCATCCATGCTTTTAATGACTACCCTACATACCATGTTACCTTATAGCCTCTGTTGTATATTACATTTTAGTATGTAAGTTGTACCAAGGTAATGGCAGGCTTTGAAAAGAAATATGGTCATACATGTCTTTGTTTTAGGTTAAGACAATCCAGTGGTACTTCTAATAAGACACGTAATGTAAATACAAAATTCCCCTTTGTTACAAAACCATCATTAACACTTCTGATTAATGTAAAGGTAAACAGTGTGACATTTTCAGTGGGTTAATGAGCTCAGTAATGTTACTACAGGAAGACAAAAAAAAAGAACAAAAAACTCAGTTTCTGCCCCAGTTCAGTACAGATGAGAATCCAGACAACAACTGAAGAGTGAGCAAGCACCAAATACAGTTTTAATAATCTTGCATGGTAATGATAGTAATTAATTTAGAAATCAACAGATTCTCAATGTGCGGGTGTGGGCTGGTGGCTCAGACGGTAAAGAAGCTGCCTGCAGTGCATGAGACCCATGTTTGATCCCTAACTCAGGAAGATCCCCCGGAGAAGGAAATGGCAGCCCACTCCAGTATGCCTGGAGAATTCCATGGACAGAGGAGCCTGGCAGGCTACAGTCCATGGGATGGCAAAGAGTCAGACATGACTGAAGTGACTTAGCACAAGCACAGATTCTCAAAATGACATTAAAAAAATGTGATTTTTACCCGAAAGTTTCATGTTTAATGTGAAATGCAGCATATTCCAGCATGTAAAATATATATATATATATACACATATATATATACATATATATAACCTCAAATACTTAAGCACAAAACCTGAGCACAGAATCCTTTAAAAGATGGTTAATTATCAGCCCACAGAAAAGTAAGCTGTACATATAACCATAAGGAAATTTTAATTTCTCCTTTTCTGCTAATTTCACACTGAAAACATAAAGTACTTTTTAAAAATATGAGTTATATTCTATAGAAATTTCAAAATAATTCTTAGTAATTATAAAAAAGTATTCTCTGGACAGTTCTCAACCCGATGGTTCATATGCTGTGGGGAAATTCAGGAGGAGTTGAATCTCCTTCAGTATTTGTTATTCATTTTAAAAATGAAATGCTATCACTGTAAGCTCAGTAAGTGGGTGTCCTTAAAACTGGGAGAAGTCAAGCACATTTGATTCCAATGATTGCTTTAAATTATTTTTCAAACATTTTGGGTTTGAGGAAACTCAAAACACATTTTTTAAGTTCTCTTTTCCTTTTAAACTCATGTGCTTGGTGAGAGACTGTTAATCCATATGTTTCTAATTCATTTTAACTCATCAAATTGTTGATTTTTAAGATCTATTTGATGTCTAAAAGCTTTTTGATGGTTGTGATTTTTCCCTCTGAAATAGCATTTTGTTTTTTATATGTAATCACACATGGGTCTCAAAGATTCATGCTCCATGTACCAAGGATTTAAGTGGGTACTAACTCATTCAAACCAATTTCAGACATCTGGGGGAATTATGACATATATAAAGCTCAGAGTACTCAAGCCAGTTTTTATTTAAATTACTTTCTTTAAGCCAACCTTAGACATGCTATGTATACATTTTAAAAATCTAAAAATATTTTAATTATATCTAATTTCACTTAAGCAGGAAATAAAATCATTGTAACTTTTATTAAAACATGTCATTGGTAGGAAGGCATGTCTGTTAATGAAGCTGAAAAAGAAAAAAGAACTTTGCCATAATAGAAATTCATTTGTTCATCCAACAGACCTACAAATGAGATAGAACCATAACTTGTTTGGGAGAAGTTTAAGTAAATCTTCTTAATTCATGTTATACAATTTAAGACAAAGGAAATCAGCAGTTTTAAAGATTGAGATATACATAGCAGAAACCTTCCACCTTGCTTTTGTTTTTCATTTCTTGGAATTGAAATGGAGGGAAATGAATGATAAATGTTGGTCTGCCCACATGATTAAAATGCTCTGGCCCAAGGCAATATGTCCCATCATCAAATGCCATTGGTTTTAGCACCCCCACTGAAAGAAAGGCTATCAGATGAGGCCTCAATGAGTTATTTCCCAAGAACAGAGGAGGGTGAAGAAAAAAGGATTTCACAGATCTTGTGAAATCCTAGACTGCCCTGAAGCCTAAAGCAGTATGCACATAAAAGCCAGCATCCATCTTCTTATGGTCAGAGAAAATAAGTTCTTTTCCTTGCCATGAAACATCACAGAGAACTGATTTTCATGCACAAATGTCTGCCCAAAGTACAAATCTGCAAAGCAAACATTCACAACTAGCCCAATAAATGATCTTAGGTTAATCGGTGGATGCTTACATTACAGAGGTTTTTACTGTGAATAATGTAAATCCTCACACTGGAGCCCCTAAAGGGTTCCTGAAACATGTGGAACTTAACCTCAGGTGTGAAATGTAGGAGCATTCTGGTACGTTGGTTAATGCCAAAAAGTAGAAATGAAGGAAATGTTTCCTCTCTTAGCTAACGGGCTTGGCAAAGCTGTCCTTGCCCCCAAAGAACATTTATGCCCATTTCTCTGTATGAGAAAACTCTGGGGAAAAGAAAGATGAGCAGTTCAGTTCAGTCAGCCAATCATGTCTGATTATTTGTGACCCCATGGACTGCAGCATGCCAGGCCTCCCTGTCCATCACCAACTCCCGGAACTTGCTCAAACTCTCATGCATCGAGTCGATGCCATCTAACCATCTCATCCTCTGTTGTCCCCTCCTCCTCCTGCCTTCAATCTTTCCCAGCATCAGGGTATTTTCCAATGAGTCAGTTCTTCGCATCTGGTGGCCAAAGTATTGGAACTTCAGCCTCGGCATCAGTCCTTCAAATGAATATTCAGGACTGATTTCCTTTAGGATGGACTGGTTGGATTTCCTTGCAGTCCAAGGGACTCTCAAGAGCCTTCGCCAACACCACAGTTCAAAAACATCAATTCTTCGCCACTCAGGTTTCTTTATGGTCCAACTCTCACATCCATATGTGACTACTGGAAAACCATAGATTTGACTAGACAGAGCTTTGTCAGCAAAGTAATGTCTCTACTTTGTTGGCAAAGTAATATTCCTGTTTAGATGTGAAAAAAATAAATGTTGTTTCATTGTTTTAAATGAACTCAAGTCAATTTCCACTGGATATTCAATTTTTTTTCTTATTGGATTCTTTGTCATAGCATTATCTCAAGAATGAAAAATTTAAAAACCACAACAGTTCATTCTAACTAAGAAACTGTAGCCTAATGCTAACCTCTTGATACTAAATTCACTGACCAAAATCATCTTGCAGAAACAATGCAGAGAGAAACTTGCACCATAAGAGTCTTTACAGGAGTATGCAAAACACATGCACTCACACACACACACAAAGTATGGGATTCTATTACTGACCAATTTAAAGACTGACTTAAAGATGTTTGGCAAATTGGCAGTAATATTTAATAAAATGAGAGTAAAGGGGGATTTCCTTTGTGGTCCAGTGGTTAAGAATCCAGCTTCCAAAGCAGGGAATGTGGGTTCCAGCCCTGACTCGTTGGGGAACTGAGATCCCATGTGCTGTAGGGCAACTGAGCCCACACACCAGAACTAGGGAGAAGCCTTTGTGCCTAACTCCAATACTAAGTAAGACCTGATATGGCCAAAAATAAAGAATATTTTTTAAAGATAAAGTGAGAGCAAAAGTTCATCTAGGTAGCCTGCCTTTTCCTATTTTGTATCATGAAATTGAAGAATCTTTAAAGCTAAAGGTGCAGAGGGATGGCAGACTTCTGAAATATGTTTGCTACATCAATACAAACTGAAGATCACCTAGCAGTCTTGCTTATATATCCATCTGACTCATGCTAATGAGGGATAAATTCTTTCCTTATGAGGAACGGGTGCAAGAAACCTCTATCACAGGGGTCCTTAACTCTACTTCCTATTAGAATCATCTAGAGAGCTTTCAAAAAATTTCAATGCCCAAGTCTTACTGTAGACAAAAATGTATCAGAATTTCTAGGGTTGGGGCCCAGATACCAACATTAAAAAAAAACAAACAAAAAAAAAACCCGAGTTCAGCCAGGCTTTTTGTTTTTGTGTTTTTGTTTTTGTTTTTTTTCCTTTGAGAACTTCCTATCACTTTGGCCTGTAAGCTCCAGAGAGTGAAAGCTGGGAACTGGTCATGAGAGAAAATAGGAGGATGCCCAGAATAGCTATAGCTGCTATGCATAGATAATGATGCCCATACACACATGTACACACTCTGTAATAGAAGACATAAACCCCAGGAAATATGACTTTAAAACTGAGGTTCCTGTTTGCAATCTTTGAGGCATACTTCAGGAGGAAACATTAGTGACCTGTGAAGATCTTTATTTCATACCATGATAATGTGAAAAAAGTTATATTTATAATAGTCTTTAATCATCTTGTATTTAATACTTTTCTAATTTTTATTTTACATCTTTTGTTATATTTGAAACAATGCTTCATTTAGGTCTCAGTGCCCTGGATAAATCTCTCTTACCTTGAAAGTAACTTTCTAAACTTTAATATCTATGTCAATCTGGAGTTAAAAAGAAGATCCAATTTTTGGTGTTCAAAACATCAAATTTATTAATCAAATGCTGCTATCCTTTGTTTAACCTCCATCAAACTCATCTTAAGTGCTGATTTTTTAAAAGTATTAGTTGTTCAGTCGTGACTGACTCTTTACAACCCATGAACTGCAGCCCACCAGGCCCTTCTGTCCATGGGATTTTCCAGGCAAGAATACTACAGTGGTTTGCCATATCCTTCTCCAGGGGATCTTCCTGACCCAGGGATTGAACCTGGGTCTCCTGCATGGCAGCAGATTCTTTACCAACTGAGCTACCAGGGAATCCCTTATTTTTCAAAAATATAACCAAAACTAGACATTTACCACATATTTAGGTTCCTGTATTTCTTAATTGAAAATTCTGATTACACAACTTGGAAAAAATATTTCCCATAACACTGTAATAAAAACACAGAGGAAAACTTTTAAAAATCACTTTGTCTGTCTCTACAGGTCGTAAGCGTGTTTAAAAATGTATAATCTTTTCCCAAAGACTAGTGTCTAAATATCTGATTGTTAAAATCATATGGATATTATAATGACTAAAATAAAATAATTAAACTCTAGGAATAATAATGAGGATAAATTGCTTCAAGAAATGTCAAAGATCTAAAATTTCCCAGAGGAATATACTGATGTAAACGCACTTACTGTGTATAAGACACTGCTCTTGTCATATGTCGTATTCTTTCCATTGATTCTCTGTGCCTTGAAATCTGACAAAATATTTTTCTCCTCATTTACGATTACCAATGGCCTCTCTGTTTTGAAAATGGGCAAACACCATTAGTCCGTAGATCTCTGAAGCCTTTGTTTTATTGACCACATTCTCGTTCTTGAAACTCCTCCTTTTTCTACTATGAAACTTGGCATTGCTTTTATATCCCTGGCTTTAATGCCCTTGTGGGTTTTCCCTTCTTAGGCCACATAATTGAAGCCAATCCCTAAGTTTCTTGCTTTGATTCTCTTCTCTCCTCATAACTCTTTCATTTGCATACCACTTTAGCCCCTCTTGTTGCTTCCATTTTCACCTATTTATGAATGTCTCCTAATTTTCTCATTTTAGTTTCTGTCTTGCTCTGGACCCTCCAGATGTCTGTATACACCTCACTACTTAGAATTCTCATGGGCACCTTAAATTCATTCTCTCCCCCCATCCCATCCCCAATCTATTGTTCCTCTTCCATTTTCTGATCTCAGGAGCCCATTTTGCTTCCAACCAAGTCTTAAGCTCTAGTTCTTCTAAACTTTTACAACTCTCTGAGTCCACAACCAAAAAAACTGATCTGAATTGCTAGGTTCACCCTTTCTAACCTGTCAAGAATTCATTCCCTTTGCCCTGGCCGCACTCCCACAGCCTTAGTTCCAATCTTCATTCTTCTTCTCTTGGATCACTTGTAATTCCCCCAAACTTGTTGTCTCACTCCTCATCTTGTTTGTTTCTATCTATATTTCACAAAGATGCTACGGTATTTTTTAATGCACACTTGAGTTGCTTCCTGCTTGAACGCTTCCTTGGTGCATTGTCAAGCCTTTCAGATAACCAAGAATTCTTGGCATGTCAAACAGTCCCTTAATGATCTGTCCTCCACTAGTTTCTCCAGCCTAGTCTCACTCTTCTGCCCCCTAGCACCCTTAGCAGTAAACCTCAACCTTGAGCTCTGTATATATGCCTTTCTTTCCCTGGAATGTCCTTCTTTACTTCTCCCTAATTTTCCCCCAAACTTTCTGGCCATCTTCTGCTTACCCATTAAAAATATGGATGGACTGACACAGGTTAGCCTCTCTAGAAGCCTTTCCTAACTTATCAGATCCCCACTTATACTCACATCTTTTTCTCTGCTATAGCACTCTTCCATTCGCTAAGACATTACCTTCTTTCTTCATCACTAAACTGTAAATTCTTGGAAGATGGGTCCACGTCTAAGCATCTTTTAAGCATTCCGTATTTCCAGTACAAAAGAGGTTTTAATAAACGTTGGTTGAATGAATGAATGAACATGTGAATGGATGAATGAATAAAAGAAGTACTTCTCAAGGAGTATGCTCTGCTAGGTTAAGTCTCTTCAGTTGTGTCTGACTCTTTGTGACCCTATGAACCTTAACCCACCAGGCTCCTCTGTCCATGGAAGTCTCCAGGCAAGAATGCTGGAGTGGGCTGCCATGCCTTCCTTCAGAGGATCTTCCTGATCCAGGGATCAAACCCGAGCCTCTTATGGCTCCTGCATTGGCAGGCAGCTTCATTACCACTAGGGCTACCTGGGGAGCCCACTCAAGGAGTATAGTTACATTTTAATGCATGTGTTCTTAACTTGGATTCCCTGGAGAAACTTCAGGTGGCATCTAAACTTGAGCCTCCTGAAACGTCCACATACATTTCCTGGGAAGAGTGTTCATAGCTTTCTCCAGTTTTCCCTCTCTTCCCCCTTAATAGTTAAATACATTGTAAAAAAACCTTAAGGGATTCACAATCCACCCTAGTTTTAGATATGGGAAACCTGAACTGTGTTCCAAAAGTTAATACTCACCAGTTAACATGCTGGGGAAAGTATTAAGACCACAAACTTCTGCTCCTAACTAAACCAAGCTGGTGCTTGTAAAGAAATCAATTACCAAACATGTATAAAGTGTATTAACTATCTATTAGATGCATTTATATTTGCTCAATCAAACAAATTTACAAAAATTACTTTATCTCCTGCTCCCAGCAATGTTGAGATATCATCATCTTTAATAAAAAAAAAAAAAAATAGAGAAATTCAGGCTCAGGATGAACAACTATACTCTGTGAGAAATCACCCTAGCCAGCACCGCTCTTTTCCAATTTAAAAAATAGATGAAGCAATGAAATACCCAGTTTCTAATTCAGATGTTGGATAATCACAGATTTGACCACTCAGCATCAATTTAACCAATAACTTCTGAGGACCACTTGGTGCAAAGGGCTGGCAGCCGAGAACCCATGGCGTTAGTCACCACCTAATGTAGTATTTCAAGCACCAAAGACCCAATAATTGTTTCTGAGCTGCTCAGTGATTTTTTTTAGATGCATTTACTTATTTTACAAATTTAGAACAGTTTTAAGCTCACAGCAAAATTTAGCAGAAAGTAAAAATATTTCCTATATACCCTCTGTCACATACAGGCATATCCTTCCCCACTGTGAACAACCAACAGGAGTGGTGTATTTGTTACAGCTGACGAACCTACTTGACACACCATTCCCATCCAAAGTCCACAGTTTACATTAAGGTTCACGCTTCCTGTTGTACATTCTGTGGATTTGGACCAACACTTCATAACATATACCCTACTACCCTGCTCGAGTAGTCTTATACAGTGTACTCTCATTGCCCTAAAAATCCTATGTGCTTCACCTATTTATCTCTCTCTCTCCCAACTCCTGGAACCCACTCACCCTTTTCTTATCCCCCTCATTGAGCTATTTCCGTACTATCATAGAGCTGGACTCAGCCAGTATATAATTTTTCTGCGTGGATTTCTGTAATTTAGTAAAATGAATTTAAGACTCCTCCACATTGTTTCATGGCTTCACATCATATTTTTTAAGATTTGAATGATATTCCATTGGCTGCTAGATGTACCTCAGTTTATTAATCCTTTCACCTGCTGAAAGACATCTTGGCTACTTTCAACTTATGACAGTTATGAATAAAACTGTTATAAACATCCGTGCTCAGGTTTTTGTGTGGACATAAGTCTTCAGCGCCTTTGGGTAAATCCCAAAGACTGTGAAAGCTGCATAGATGGTAAGAGTATGATTGGTTTTGTTAAGAACCACAGAATTCCTAAGTGGTTGTTTCATTTTGTGTTCCCATGAACAATGAACAAGAGTTCCTGTGGCTCCACAACTTCACACACATTTAATATTGTCAGTTCAATGATTTTTACCCAGACTAGTGGTTACTATAGGAGTCACACAAACAAGGTGAATTAAGGAGAGTTTAAAATTAGGAACTGGAAATTTTTATACTGAAATATTTCCTTTAAAATAAAACCTAAAATTTCTATAACATCAATTCATAAATTGAATTCCTTTCATTCTTCTGGTGTAAACCTTAATGAATCTCATCCTCTTACCCTAAGCAGTATCCTCAAACGTTAGTGAGAATAAAAATTACTGGAAATTTATGGTCCAGTCTTCTCCCTCGCTCCCCTCAGGTTATGGCTTAGGCAGTGAATGGTGAGCCTATAAATCTGCTTTTTAACTGCATGCATTTCAAGTGATTCCAATGCAAGTGCAGGAATTACATTAAGAATCATCCTTGGAAACTCAGGTCCTGGCCATAAATTTCAGGTACAACAGCCTACAGTAAAAACCCTTTAAATGACTTCTCCTATGTGAGAATATGTCCTAGCATCCAATCATAGCCCTGATTATCACCAACGTTTGTGTCCATTCCCCTTGGTAGACAGGATCAAGAGAATGACGCAGCTTGGATCCTAGATTATCCCGACAGAGGAAGTCTCAGGACTGTTTTCCCTTATCTTATTACTATGTGCTGAAAAGTTAATTAAATTCTGCTTTAAAGAGTTGATCTTGGCTTATGACCAAATATAAATTGACGATTTTGGAATGTTCATATACTTTAAAACATTACATAATGCTGCTTATATATTTAATCCTAAATTAATTACTTCATGTGAATGGCTTTGGTCTGTCTTAAAATATACTTTTTTCTGTTTATAAGACCACAGGAAATAACCTCACCTGGTGCCCCAAACCACCAAGGCTCAGAGGGAGATGTACCAGGTTCTTAACAGTACCACGGTCTTTCCCTTGCAGAGCACTTATTAGCCTCTGATTGTTTCCAAATTGGGTAACTGGAAGCCAGTGTCTCTTCATTTCTCATCCTGCCATGTGGATGTAACACTCCTTTTCCTTAACTGAGATATGTGAGGAAGCCTTTCCTATATCCACTTATACCTATTAGGTCAAGCTTGCTCCAAAGAGTCAGGTTCTACTATGAGTGCTAACCTGTGATTTGGGGTTGAGGGTAGGGAATGTTCTACTTTCCACACTCCAGAGTTCACTAGGTTTGATTTGCAAAATTCCTTGTTTCTTTTGTTTGAGTTCTGATGTGATTTTTTTAACTCTTTATTTCAATGAACTCTTATCATACAAACTTCTTTTTTTTCTTATGTGGTTGCCATTAAGACAAATGGACTTAGGGCTTGATGAAGAAGAAAAAAAATAACTCACAACCCGCTAAATCAGATCACACTAATTTTTCTCAGTGCACCATTTTAGAGGATTCTGTTGTTTCTCATCTTAAGACTAATAATTCTAACAGAATTTATAATGATCATGGAACTGTGACATTGGTTTCTCTAAAGGATATTTGAAAGCATTCTTTATGCTTAGTCTTTGAACCACCTAGCTTTTTATTCTGATTTACTCAGTGTTGGATCCCTGGCCACACTGGCCTGTGTTTAGTTCCTGGAACACAAAAGCAGGTCCTCCCTCCAAGCGTTTGCACGTGTAACTTCACTGCCAAGGAAACACCTGTTCCTCTCTTCAGGATCTGCATCTCTGCTTCACATCTGCTCCAGTGATAGGCCTTCTAGCGGTGCTCATAGTAGTTTCACCCGTCTCAGACCTGGATGTTGTTCATGAAGGAAAAAGGGTCAACCCTGTTTCCTGAGTACAGTACCCCCACACTGCCTAGTGTAATAACCTTGGTTCAGCATAAGCACTATTATATTTCTTAAGGCTCAGTGAAAAGTGAGCCTTTTTAGACGTAAAATAAGTCTGGGCTGTGGGCACATGCTCTCAGTGTAGCCGCAGACATAACTCCCTGTGCTAAGGGAATGTGGACAGAAGACCAGAAAAATCCATTCCAGCCAGCAGGCAGGCTGTGTCCTAACTTGGCTTCTGCAGAGAAAATATAGCGAGTAATACCAGGTGTATCTTAGAAGCTGCTGTAATGTGGGTGGGCAACGTTGAGACTGGGACACTCGACCATACACCCTTGTCAAGTAATTCAATGTCAAGTAAGTTGGTTTGATTTCAGGGTGACAGATGACAAGTAGAAAGAAACCTGGCCCCTGTGAGGCGGGGACTTACCCGTAGCCTGAATAATCTCTTTCTTTTTAATTGACTAGAGTTTGGAGGAGTTGGATGGGGGAAGAGAGGAATGGAAGATGAGCGAAAGGAACCCAGGGGATAGAACAGAAGCAGGGTTCTGAATAACTACCAGTCTGCAGAATGTTCTCTGTAGTTGGGGAGATAATGCTTTCGGGGGCGCCGATCTTGCTTCTGTTTGCAGAGCAGACATTGGCGGGGGCATGCCTGCAGGAACATGAATTATACTTCTCTGTGCCTGATTTGTAACTACACCTGTACACTCTTAGAAATGCTAATAGAAAAATATAAATTTAGGTACAAAGGAAAATCTAATAAGAAGAGCATTTGAATGAGTAAGAAATGTCTAATTTTTTGCAGTCATTAGGACTGGAGGAACATGCTTAGAGTAATTAGGTAAGATTGATTTCGAGGCCGAACACCACCCACAATTTGTGTAGTCTGGGGGTCAGGCGGGCAGCTGCAGAAACCGCTCAGCTAATTATGAGAATTCACTGTTCGTTAATAGAATCTCTCTCCACAAACAGCAGCTGTGTGTTTGCTCACGCAAATTATTAATTCTGGCCTCGCCTCAGCTGCAAGTTTCTGCTACTCAGAAAGGAATCCTCAGATAGAAGTGTCAGTTATCACCCAAGCGATACTGAGGAAGGAAGAAAAATATGAAATGAAAGTAAATATCCTCTAATCACAGGTGTATAAAGATTTTGCATCTCCCTCCCTTTTCTGCCTTTCACTCCCAAACAATTGAATGCCAATTTGGGAACTCATTAATCTGTAGGCAACCTAGCGAGATCTAATTTATACCTGTCAGGAGCAATGGGCAGCAGCTAATAGGAAAGTAATTGCAATATAAGTCTGCTTTCCCACGTGATAGTATGCAAGATTCTAATGACAGCCCTTCTCTATTGGAGTATCAGACTGGTCAACAGATATGTCTTCTCTTTTCCAGAGTCACACTGTGAACAACAGAGATTCTCCTTGGGTTTTATTAGACACTACAAAGAAAGTGGTAATGGCATAGTAGACGGCCCATGGACGTGTACCAGCTTATTCTCTGGAAGAAATGAAAAGCAGTATTTTTCCTGCCACACAAACTGTGAAGTAGTACTCTCACATTTTTATTTTGTTACAAAAAGTATCTGGCTGGAATCTAATATCTACATAAAATATTATCTCCTGTTTCAAATTGAGATTGAATATCTATATTTAGTAATAACATGGTTTGAGATGTCTGGGCACTTAAAGGGACTTAGAATTTCTCATCCTGTATCAGAGTGTTTAGAAAACAGAGGGTAGTATTTACTACATAAAAAGGATGGAGGTATCTGTTTATTCCACACCTTTCTCATTCCTCCTGGGATTGTCTTACATGGACTTTTTCCATGAACAAATAGGAAACATTAAAGGTTGCCTAAGTTTACAGGTTTTGTTTGGTAAAACTCTCTTTCAGACCTGACCTCTTATTTCTTTAGCCATGGTCCTCACTGAGTGATCTTCTAGGTGGTCCATTGGTTCAGGACAAGGTCTGAAAAGAGCATAAGTTCTGGAACATGAAGCCTAAATCCAGATCCCCTGATTTATGTGTGTTCTTTGTGTACCTTTGAACAAATTCATTAACCTCTCTATAGTATGCTCCCTCCCCTTACAAACCTTCACGTGGTTATGACAGAGTCAAATAAAAGCATGTATGGGAAATAATTTTAAAAGGAGACACACAGACATTAGTTGTTACTATTTTGTGATAACTGAAAGTGCTTGTGGAGAGAGCCTACATTAAAATGCAAATTTCTTGAACGAAGAAGAGAGAAAATGGCTTACCATTGTATACCCACACATCTGACACTGACATCCTCACTTCTGGATCAAATTCAACCAATTTGGGTATTTGGTTTGAGCTTAAAATTTGTCATTAGACATTGTAGGAAATACAAAGTCAACAAGCCATAATCCGTGCCGTCAAGTAGCTTATCGTAGAAACATAGGGAGTTAGTTCTGATGCTGTTTATTTGTTTGCTAAACATTAAAGACCCCACACTATGACAGGCCCCCTTACACAGCAGTTAAGAAGACAGCTTACAGTTAAGAAGACAGTATGCACTGTCTTGAGGGGAACAGTCAAAAAATGTGGTCCTGGACCTCAATCTGCACACACTAGCCAAACCTTAGAAATGTCACTTCACTTCTCTGAGCCTTGTTTCTTTCTTTGTAAAAAGGGACACTTTAAAAGGTTTTCTTAAACATATTTTTCAAGTCTTGATGTTCTATGATTCCATGACTTTATTTTTAGTTAAAAATGAAGAGTTCAAAATTACAATTACTATATTTAGTTCTTTATTTCAGTGACTAAAGATAATGGAATTTAGAAGTTTCAAAGAAAAAGGTTATTAAAACATAAAACAATGAATCGTTAATTAAAGGTACTAAAATGATCTCTCTGTTATGCCTTTATGGTGGAAAATTAGGAATAACCCAAGAAATTTTCTCCATATTCACAACCAAAATAGATGACTCGGGTCAAACACTGATTTGGACAAATCACTAATACATTCTGTCCTACTTAGAAAGTATTTGTGAAGACCAAATAAAACATTGTGTGAATGACTTAAAATAATATAATTATAATTTGTTTTAGTTATTATAGTCTTGAATTATCTAATTTGCCTGATTTCACTAAGATCTACAATTTCAATAAGAATGGCCAAGTTTCTGCTTCTCTATGTTCCATATGATTGACTATTGCACAGGATTCAGAGAGACCAGGGCCAGGTGCCCAATCATGTCATTCACTCTTTAAATATGTGATGCTGTATTAGCTAACATTTCTGAACTTCTGTTGTTTCATCTGGAAAAGAGGAAAGTTATGCCTTCTTGAAAATATGTAGAGAAAATCGTACATTCTCTCTAGTATACAGGTGCCTCTATGGCAGAAAACATTCTGCTTTCACATAACTGAACTTAGAGAAAATATTAGAACTGGCTCTGTCATGTTATATAAGAGCTATGGACAGACCTCTTGTCTTCAAGATCCACTCCTATCTTGTTTGTAATATCATGCCCCAACCACCTCATATCTGGGTCTGCTTGAGGGGAACCCAAACTATGAAAACACTCTCTGGCTTAAATTAGACATCCTTGTACTAATTCTACAAATATTCTGGTTTAGAGTGTGTTCCAGATAGCTATTGCTACATAGCATACCATGAGAAAACCTGGCAACTTAAGACAGCAGCAGAGTCTTCTGATGTCTTTATCTAATTAAGAAGGATCAGTGTCCACATTTAATCAGTTTGACCTTATTTAAGAGTAATGTTCATAATAAAGCCCTGGAATTAGGGATGTGTGTGTGTGCTAAGTCGCTTCAGTGGTGTCCAATTCTTCACGACCCTGTGGATGTAGTCCCCCAGTTTCCCCTGTCCATGAAATTCTCCAGCCAAGAATACTGGAGTGAGGAACTAGGGATAGTAGAAAGGCAAATCAAAGAATATCAGGCTGGCAAGATGATATTTACTATAAACTTTATAGTAACTTTTAAAAAGCTTTTTGAAAACTTTTTCTAACTTTATAATCTTTTTATTTCCCCCAAACTCCTGAGTCTTCCATTTGGGCAGAGTTCAGCAGGGAGGGTTCATCTTTGTTCCATGTGTGATCAGCTGGGCCTGTTTTCCTGGGGCTGGAAAATCCTCATCCAACATTTCTCATTTATATGGTTGGTAATTCAGTGCTGGCTATTGTGTGACTTCCTCACAAGTTAGTGTCTGCATTACGAGAGTCAGTGTCCCAATAGACAAGGAGTGGAAGCTGCCAATTTCTTAAAACCTTAGCATTGTGTCTCCTGTGTGCTATTGGTCAAGCAATCACAAACTCTGAATCTAAAGGGAGATTCCACCTCTCAATGAAAAATATGTGCAAAGTATTTGGGGTCCTTGTTTCAAAACTGTCTCAGTAAATGGCGGAATCATGGTTCAGTGCAGGAAGCAGCTCTCACTCTAGATGTTTTAAGTAGAAAGTATGTAATATAGATAGATGTTCAAGAGAGTTTAGGATAAATAGAAGAAAATTTTAGGGTGGTCCACCTCAGACTTCCAGAGCAATACAGGTGACCCACTAGGTCAGCTCCTGTCTTGGAGGCTGCCTCTGAAACCATGCTAAACACAAGTCACCAATGTGAGGGATATAATTGCTTCTCATTTCAGAGAAACGGGAGAATGAACACTCTCTTTTCAATTAGGAAGTCAGATCAGGAAGATGTGTCTGCTTGATTGCATCTCAACATTCAGGAAACTAGAAAATGGACTGTTGTGCAAGGCAGCCTTGTGTCCACCATGTTGTTAATCAGCTACTGACAGCCTAGCAGTGGTTTCAAACTTCAGTGTACATCAAAATCAAATGGAAAGCTTAAATGAAAACACAGATTGCTGGAGCTACGTCAACAATTCCTCAGTAGGTTGGGGGTGGGGACAAGAATTTACACATCTAACAAGTTCCCAAGTCATGTTACTGTTGCTGGTTCAGGGACCAAACTTGGGGAACCCCTGGCCTAGAAGTCTCAGAAGGTCTACCCACCAAGTCTACCCACCAAGTCTCTTACTGAATATAATGGGTAGAAACTCATTTGTAATCAGAACCATGCTTGTGAGACAGTGTAAGAAATGCAATTTTTAATGTTCCAACACTTTCAAAAAGAAGAAGGTTATAATGGATAAGGGAGCTAATCCAGACACTTAATACGCAGAAATCTAAGCCACTTATCACATAAAACCATCAATGTAGTATTCTGAGTTGTTTTCAGAAATTCAGAATGGGTTAACATTCCCCACTATCAGATTCTGCTGTGTGTCTTTTTGCAATTATTGTTAAAAGCACTAAAGTCATCAATGTGAACATTAAAAATCTCTATTTTCTATGTGTGTGCATGTGAAAGTTAAGTTTACAGTGGAGTTTTCCATGTCTTGGTTTCAAAAAGAATCCCAGTATGCACATGTATTCTGAATGTGGAACATTTTCATGAAACCTAAAGGAAAGTTTTTATATCACACTATCTTAAACTAAATTGGCACTTTCTCAATAAGAAAAATAATGTCCTTTTTTATTGGTTCTCTTTCCAAATAATAAAATTTGATACATATACCTTCCCATCAGCTTTTTATTTCCCTTTGTCTTTAGCCGAGCAGCTTTGGTAACCATAAATATGCCTGTCTTGTATAAATTCCATACTTCAAACATAAAGTTGGAGATGAGAAATCTATGTTCATTGGTGACTTGAAGAAGGAGCAGATGAATTTTATGCTGTTTGCCAAGTTAGTTCTCGTTTGATTACATAACGTGTTTGCCCTAAAGAGAAGAAGCAGGACAGGTATTAGAAGGAAGACAGCCTACCAGCAGACAATGAGTTGGCACAGATGATGATCTGAACATCCCGTGGGTGATGGTGGCTCGTGTGATAATTATTTCACAGGTGCGGCAACCTCATTATTCAGGTCCATCAGGAAGTGCTAAGACAATTCCCAGCAGAAGTAAAGGTGGCGCTCAAACAGTAGTAACTCAGCTGGGTACATCAAATGACATGGGGTGTTTCTGAGTCTGAGGCTTTCCAATAGCTACAGGCTTGTAATAGTTTTGCCTTTCCTCTTCATAAGTAGATATTTTTGCTCTATATTCTTGTCTGATAAGCAAAGCTGAGTGTCTCACTTAAAAGTCTATGTAGTTGTTTTTTTTTTCATTTATTTTTATTAGTTGGAGGCTAATTACTTTACAATATTGTAGTGGTTTTTGTCATACATTGACATGGATCAGCCATGGATTTACATGTGTTCCCCATCCCAATCCCCCCTCCCACCTCCCTCTCTACCCGATCCCTCTGGGTCTTCCCAGTGCACCAGGCCCGAGCACTTGTCTCATGCATCCAACCTGGGCTGGTGATCTGTTTCACCATAGATAATATACATGTTTCGATGCTGTTCTCTCAAAACATCCCACCCTCGCCTTCTCCCACAGAGCTCAAAAGTCTGTTCTGTACATCTGTGTCTCTTTTTCTGTTTTGCATATAGGGTTATCATTACCATCTTTCTAAATTCCATATATATGTGTTAGTATGCTGTAATGTTCTTTATCTTTCTGGCTTACTTCACTCTGTATAATGGGCTCCAGTTTCATCCATCTCATTAGAACTGATTCAAATGAATTCTTTTTAATGGCTGAGTAATATTCCATGGTGTATATGTACCACAGCTTCCTTATCCATTCGTCTGCTGATGGGCATCTAGGTTGCTTCCATGTCCTGGCTATTATAAACAGTGCTGCGATGAACATTGGGGTGCACGTGTCTCTTTCAGATCTGGTTTCCTCAGTGTGTATGCCCAGAAGTGGGATTGCTGGGTCATATGGCAGTTCTATTTCCAGTTTTTTAAGAAATCTCCACACTGTTCTCCATAGCGGCTGTACTAGTTTGCATTCCCACCAACAGTGTAAGAGGGTTCCATTTCTCCACACCCTCTCCAGCATTTATTGCTTGTAGACTTTTGGATAGCAGCCATCCTGACTGGCGTGTAATGGTACCTCATTGTGGTTTGGATTTACATTTCTCTGATGCTGAGTGATGTTGAGCATCTTTTCACGTGTTTGTTAGCCATCTGTATGTCTTCTTTGGAGAAATGTCTGTTTAGTTCTTTGGCCCATTTTTTTATTGGGTCATTTATTTTTCTGTAGTTGTTGTTTAGCTGCTAAGTCGTGTCCTACTCTTTGTGACCCCCATGGACTGTAGCCCGCCAGGCTCCTCTCTTTGTTGGATTTTCCAGGCAAGAATGCTGGAGTGACTCATTCCCTTCTCCAGGTTTCGTCCTGATTCAGGGATTGAACCCATGCTTCCTGCATTGGCAGGCAGATTCTTTACTGCTGAGCCTTCTGTTTAATTAGGCAGATATGCATCCAGAGCATAAATTTTCAACTATCTAATCCATAACTCACTCCTGATTTCAGCATCCATATCTCCATGCCACTAGGCAATAATCAATATTTTTAAATGGCCACATAAATTAGGGCACCTTTAAGAGCCTTTCTTGAAAAAATAAATATCCCATGGCTACCTCCTAAATAATGATTGCTAAATCACTTTTTAGCAAAAATGGCTGATGGTAGCCCTCTCTTTGTTGAAAGAGATTCCCCAAACATGTCTGCTAAGTTGTTGCAGCAATTTTTTTGTATTAACTTCTGTAAAAAAGAGCATTTCATTAAACACGAATATAAAATTTTGCAATGAGTCAAATGCTATGGGAAAGTGAGGAGTAAGAAAGAGAGCTAAATAAGGAATTCTTTGGAAGTGTGATTAAAATGCAAATAAATTATGATTTGTAAAAGCGGAAGTGTCTCCTTTAGGATAATACAGGTCCAGATTTCCTTTCCTCTGAATGTTATAGTATCAATTCATATCCAGTCATTTGGAAATCAATCATTATATACTGCTGAACTGTTCATTGTCAGGACCACTGATTTGGCACTTAATATATGCTGTCTAGTGTGTTTCTCTGTTCATAGTCTTCACGTTTGCTAAAAATAAACATATATTTTTATCATTCAGAAAAAAAGTTTTAAAATAAAACAGGTTACTCTACACCTTTACAGTAGTTCTCTGTCAATGTACTACAATTAACACATGCATTTTGGATAGTTTATGTTGGGATAAGATCCATTTTTTTATCTGGGAAAGTATCAAAGTCTCAGATGGGTGGCATAGAACGCCCAGGCTGAGAGGAGAGACAGAGAAGGAAAACACAGGATAATGGAGTCAGGAACTTCTTCCTGCAGCCTTGATTAACACAGCAAATGAGAAACAGCAGGGTTTACATACTTTGAGTTTTAATCTACATTCTTTAATTTGCTTTCATCTAGGTGCAGAAGAAAATGAGTTTTTGATAGGTTGTTCTAATGGACTAATGCTAAAGTTGCTTTTAATGTCAAAGCTATAAATTTTTAAAAGACAGAGAATTTTGTTTTAGCAACAATGTTGAGGTAATATCAAGAGAAGAAAAATCATGGTCAAGCAAAATTATAATCTTTAGTGATGTGAAGAACTATTTGTTCAAGAGTTCTAAGAACTGTGAGAAGTAATGATTGGTGAGATGATATGCTAAAACTGTGAGAATCCAGAGTTGGGCAAAAGACAAACAGATGAAATCGTGTAGGAATTCATGCAATTGTATTTGAGGGGTTGGGAAGAAGGTGGTGAATCATTTATTCTTTCCCTCATTTGTTCATCCATTCACCACATATTTACTGAAAGTCTACTATATGCCAAGTTTTTGCTCATGTCGCTAATTGTCAGGGTGGATCAGGAGGGGAGAGAGAACAGGGACACATAACATTTCTTACATAATGAGGCTCACATAAGAAAATACAGGAGCAAGTCAATTTCCGAAAGGAATAGCATATAGAAAACAGAACATAGAGGTGGAACAGGTCTTGGAGAATAAACAAAATATAGACATTGTGTTGAAAAAAGTTAAGACTCAGGAATACATATAGTAGGAGCAAAATCAGAGAGCCCAGAAGAAGGGGCTTCCCTAGCGACTTCTCTAGTGCCTCACACGGTAAAGAGTCTGCCTGGTCTCCGACGAGACCAGGTTCCACCCCTGGATTGGGAAGATCCCCTGAAGAAGGGAAGGCAACCCACTCCAGTAGTCTTGATTGGAAAATCCCATGCACAGAGGAGCCTGGTGAGCCCCAGTCCATGGGTTCGCAAAGAGTCGGACACAAGTGAGTGACTAACACACATAGAAGGGGGCCCAGGCAGGAATTAGTAAGGTTTGAATTGGCGTGGGCCTTGAAAGGAATGCGGTGGCTCAGACAGTAAAGAATCCACCTGCAATACGGGAGACATGGGTTTGATCCTTGGGTTGGGAAGATCCTTTGGAGGAGAGTGTGGCAAATGCACTCCAACTATTCTTACCTGGAGAAGGCCCATGGGCAAAGGAGCCTGGAGGGCTGCAGTCCATGGTGTCGCAAAGAATCAGACATGACTGAGCAGCTAAGCACGTGGAAAAGAATGAAGGGAAAGTGGACAGGGAAATGTCAACAGGATTGGCTGAGGGCTAGATATAGGACCTGAGTAATAGGAAAGATCCAGTGATGACTTCCTGATTTTAGGCCTGACAATAAAGACATCAGAAATAGCATCTTTCTGAAATATAAGGTAGAGAAACTGATTTTGCTGGAAAGCTGTAAATTTGGTTTGGGATGTTATTTTGTTTGAAATAACTGCAGTTAGGCAAAAATGTCCAACAGACAGCTAAAAATGCAGGACTAAACATCAAGGAAAACTTAAGGTGTGAGACTTGGATGAAACCCAAAATCAAGTGATAATTGAATAAAACTCAATATTAATAATTCCTCATGCATATACAATTATATTATTAATTTATATCTTTATTTATCTCATTAGTCTTTGATTCTTTCATTAATATTGTGTTTATCTATCTCTATATTCCCAGTACCAACAGAGCATCTGGTGCCTAGTACATGTGTAATAAACATGTAATAAATAAATGGATCAGTTCAGTTCAGTTCAGTTCAGTCACTCAGTCATGTCCGACTCTTTGCGACCCCATGAATCGCAGCACGCCAGGCCTCCCTGTCCGTCACCAACTCCTGGAGTTTAATAGATGGATAAATGAACAAAATTATATGTCTCCCCAGTACTTTGTAAGCAAGGTAGGACTGATAATCAGTGACTGGTCTGGTCATATTGGTTGTTTATAACTAATATATTCTGATTAGCCAATGCACCCATTCTGTTTGATCAAGATCCATACTATACTAATTGTGAAATATTTTTAATACCACACCTGGAAATAGTCGTTACTATTCCTAGTTTGGGCTTCCCTGATAGCTCAGTTGGTAAAGAATCCCCCTGTGATGCAGGAGACCCCAGTTTGATTTCTGGGTCAGGAAGATCCCCTGGAGAAAAGATAGGCTACCCACTCCGGTATTCTGGTCTGGAGAATTCCATGGACTTGCATGGGGTTGCAAAGAGTCGGACATGACTGAGCAACTTTCACTTTCACTTTCATTCCTAGTGTACCAAATAGGAAAATGATGTTTGAAAAGTTTGGAAATGTTCATACAGCATAAGCCAGTAAGAGCTAGAGATGGGCTTCACGGCCTCTTCTCAGGTTGTCTGATCCTAAACTCTTTCATCAGTCTTCCTCATGGTTTCAACAAGATGGCCAAGAAGCAAGGAAGTTTAGCTGAGACTATTGTAAGTATAGTGATTTAATAAATGCATAGTCTCTGTCCCCATTTCTGGCACAGAACTCCAAAAACTCTTGAAATTGCTTCCGTGACAAGAGTCTTTTGTTGTGATCATCTTGACTTTTGGAAAGCATTCTAGGATGGGAACTGATAGGACGGCCAGCCCTGTGACTTCTGACCTCCAGGGAGGGGGAGGACCTAGTAGCCAATAGTTTAGTCAATCATGCCCATGTAACAAGCTTCTCTTAAACATGCCCAGAAGAAGATGCTCAGAGAGCTGTGGGTGGGTGACCGCCTGGAGGGGCTGAGGGGTGGCACCCGAAGGGCTCACGGAGGCGCCCCACCCTTTCCCCACACCTTGTCTCTGCTCCTCTTGCTCATCTGGCTGCTCCTGAGTTGTATCCTTTTACGATAAACCGACGATCTAGTAAGTGAGATGTTCTCACAGTTCTGTGAGCCACCCTAGCAAATTAACCAAACCCGAGGAAGAGATCACGGGACCCTGCAGTTTACAGACAGTCCGTCAGAAGCACGGGTAACACCCGGGCCCTTGGCTGGCGTGTGAGATGGCCTTGGTCGGGGTGGGGTGGGGGCACACAGCCTTGTAGAACTGAGTCCCTAACCTAGGAATCTAGCGCTCTCAGGCAGGGTCAGAACTGAGTTGAACTCCCAGACACCCTATTGCTGTCTGAGCAAGCCCTGCTCCCCCCACCCCCACAAAACACAGACACACACAGGTTAGCTTCAGCCCCGGAGAGCTACGCGCTGTTGAGAAGCTTTGTTTTCAACAAACTGGATCTATCATGTTTCACACACATGCACACCCACACATGCACACACACATGATTTTATTGAAACTTGTTAATTTTAAATTCCTAGTTCTATTGGAGATTCCAGCCCTGCCTTAAATTTCACAAAGCATTAGGTTATTCTATAACATTTCATTTTTTTTTAATGACTGAACAAGGTAAAATATATTCCTCTAACTAACTGATTACAATATACAGTATATGAAGATTTCAGAACACGGAAGATAACTCCCACAGCAAGAATGCTCTGTGTTGAGTTTAAACTCCTCTTTGGTTGGTTTTCCATGTTTACATTTATTGTTAAGGTAGCTGATCTTTTTCTTTCTCTCTACTTCCCAAACACTGGGCACTTGCAATGCTGCATCTTGCATTAAAGAATATTTCCTGGTCTCTTTCTTCCTCTATGTACTTCTCAGATTGATCCATCTATTAATAATAGTATTTCCTGTTACTGAATCTCTCTAAGGACTTTATCAAGTGTCTTCAATCTCAGGATGGTGTACTTTTCTGACATGCAGTCATTCATATCATCTTTGATCTTTATTTCTAAAACAACTTTAGAGGTTTTTTTTTTTTTTCATCTGCTTTGAGTTCTAGGACCTTCATTGATTTTTAATCTAAACAATTCTCTTTTACTCCTTTATTATTTCCACCTAGGATTTGTTTTCTCTTAAGGGCCATTTTGCCTTATATTCTTGCTCTGTTTGTTTGCTTTTTGGTTCTCTCTTACTTCAATTTCCATTGTTTTACAGAGCCATTATCATACTTTCCAATAAAACTAATATCCATCTGTAAAGAATTTTATTTCAAAAGTCATTTACCTCTATTTCATTTCTTTTTTTAGCTCATGTTTATAAACCAGGATTTCTTGACAATGACACTCGTATTTTGAACCAAATAATTCTGATCTGTGGAGACTCTCCTGTGCATTGTCTTATAGGATGCTGTTAAACATCAGTGATACCCTCCAACACATACACACAAGTTGTGACAATCAAAAGTGACCTCAGATATTGTGGAATGTTCTATAGAGGACAATATTGTTCCCAGTGGACAACCACTGGTGCAGAGGCTAAGTCTAGCTTATTTGAATGATTTTGGCAGGCATTTAGGAAGGGCCACAGAATCTTGGGTTGAGCCCTGGTTTCTTAATTTATTTGCCTAAAATCTTGAACACAAAATTCCATTTATATGGGCTTTCAATTTCCTTATCTGCAAAGCTAGGTGTGGACAATTACACTAACTGGCTCAAAGAATAATCTTGAAGTTTCAGTGAGATAATATGTGTAAAACTCACTGCCCAGTCTGCAGCATCAAAATAGTAGCTCTTCCTTTTTCTTTTTTCTTTTGGATTATGAGAGAGAAAAGGGAGAAAAGTCTTTAAAATTAGATTGTATCAGACAATGAAGCTTTCTATTTAAGAGGGAAAATTGCCCCAGTTGGCAGGTTAACTAGATTGCCAACCCACTCCTTCCTTTTCTAATTTCCCAGACCATGAAGAAAACACTCAAAGGGCTTTGTTTCCACTGGAAAATTTCAAGCCCACAAAGTTCTCTTGGGCTTTCTAACCCCACTTGTCCAAAGCAATTAGTAAGCCAAAAGCCAGAGTTATGGCTCCAAGTTGAACTGACATCCTTTAGGCACTGATATTATTTTTAGATGGAGCAAATAAGTTGACAGTAAATGTAATGTGTTATCCACAGCACTTTAGGTCTAAAACATTTTGCACATAAACATTTTAACACACAAGTTTCATGATATTAACGTAATACACAAAGAAAAGAGAAAAGGTGCATAGGATGAAGAAGATATACTTAATTCTCTCAGAATGAGATTCAAAAACAACATCCTCTGGAAATTTGGTTTTCTCGTGAGGTGCTGTTGAGTACAAAGGGGAAGACAGGAGCCACTTAGTAAGACAAGAGATTCACGTCCTTGCATTTCATTTTTCCGTGTTCATATTACATTGCAATTTAGTTGCCACTTTAGCTAAGTGACCCCCTTAAATAATCTCATTTACACCTACACAGATTTTTTTCTAACTTGGTCTGGTTTTCTTATACATCGTGTGTGTTGCTTATATGTGTAAGTTGCTGAGCTTTTCATTCAATTGGGATAATTTCAAGACCATAATGATACCCCCTGAAATAAATTATTTAATATATTTTTTGAAAAAAGTAAAGCAATTCTTCTGGGTAATTGATGTGAGGTAAGCTACAGCACTGGTTGTATATTCATTTTTCTTCAATGTATGCAATTATCCACTCAGCCTGTACCTGTTAATATTATTTCTCTTCCTAAGCTGGAAGTATTTAAAGCCATTAGAAAATAATCCAAAGAATTCTATTTGCTGAATAAATTTTAATTTACATGGCACCAGGAATTTTTTATTAATGGGAAATAAATTATTGCAATCTTTGGGAAGGAGACAAGTTAATAGCTTTGTGAAAAGCAATGGAGAGAAAATGATCTTGAAAAGGTCAGGTCTCCTGTCACTGTGTCTTTATGCTCAATTAAAACAAGTCAAGAAAGTGGCTATATAATCAGGACCATGAATATGCATTATATCCTAATGAGAGTGTGAAGATGTAGCAGGCTTAGTGCTAAAGCCATGGTGGGGTGGTGACATAAAAATGGTAATTTGTGATGTAGTATTTAACTGTGTTTCTCTTCTTATGCAAAACTTAACTCTTTGGTAGCTAGTCCATCCTATCTCGGGTAATTAAGCTCTTTCTACTTTCCATGGAATAACACAACAACAAAAATAAAATTAAAAGGACAATCTTGTTCATTCTCTAAGAGGAAGAAATATCCAAACATTATCTACTGCCAAGTTTGAGTGAACTTAAGGACTGAATTTTCCATTGTGCCATCAATTGCTCTCATCTTTCAGACAGTTGTATATATCTGTGTGTGTCTGAGAACAGGTGTAAGGACACTTTAATTCAGAATAAATTTTACTAGTCCTATCTTTTAGTAATCATACCTGAGCTATCCATATTACCTCTATTTTTCTACCACCTTTCTTCACTCAGTTCCCCTAGGATGTTGCATGAATCCCTAACAAAGGACAAGGAAATAAAAACAGCATCATGCTTTGATGGAATTTTTCAAAATCATGAGCAGTTTTCATCCCAAACACCCTATTACAGGGTATATTGTTTATAAGAGTGCTCTTTCTGTAGGAAAATCCTTTAGAAAGGGCATGAGCAGAAATAACTGGCTACATGGAGAAGTTAACTTAAGTTCTTAAGTGGTCAATTACCTCCGGGTAATGGCAGCTTCCCTGGGCCATACTGCCTGCTCTGTAGGCTATTGAGTCAGTTCTGTCTACTCTACATTTTAACTGAAAAGCAGTATGAACATTCTGATTCAGTGGTCATTTAATAAAAGATAATGATCACTGAACAATGATTCTGATTAGCTAATGGCAATTTAAAGGTTTATAGAACCTTTCACAATTCTGCCTGCTTATTCTGGAATATTAATAGAAGACCTTGAACTAAGATTTCTGTTTTTATCTTGATAGGAAGGAAAAAAAAATGTATCAAAGCAGGAGTTTCTTTTCATTCATTTTTGATGGCAACTGTAAACAGATAACTGGAAGTGTTTTGACAATGGGACCCAACATGGTCTTTGTCTCCAACTCTGCTAGAAGTGAACCCCTGTCATCCTGTTAGCTTGGTTTCATTTTTCAAAGAATTGTTTCAATGTTTCTATCGAGGAACTCAGTTTATACTCTCTAGTCTTTCATATTGTGAGACCTTACCTTTGCTGCTGCTGCTGCTGCTAAGTCACTTCAGTCGTGTCCGACTCTGTGTGACCCCATAGACGTCAGCCCACCAGGCTCCCCCGTCTCTGGGATTCTCCAGGCAAGAACACTGGAGTGGGTTGCCATTTCCTTCTCTAGGGCTCTGTTAAGCTGAAGAGTGACCCTTTGTTACAAATAGTGCACAAGGCTACCTTTATGCTAGGATTTCAGAACAAATCAAGCCCCTACATATCGCCTTCTATTTGATGCATTTCAACAATTAGAGATTCATTTATTTGGTTGTTTAAATGTGTAGCATTAAGAATAATAAAACATGTTACAAAATGCTACAAAGAATTCAGAAATTAGGAGCTAAAGATGTTGAAAACAAATTTCATCCATTTATAATTTTCCTAAGGGTCAGCCCTAATCATATTCTAAATTGCATAACACTACATATTGCATAGTTTTCTTTGTGTAAGACTAAAAAATATACATATAGGAGTAAATATTCTCTTTCTTTCCATCAATGCTATTCTTGCCTTATATTAGTCATTAAGTACACATTGCTAACTATATAGACCTGACAAGCACACGAATCAGAAGACAGGAAACAAAAGTATCTACACTCGAACAAGTTGTAAAACTGAATTCATCACTAGCAATAGAGTGATGGTGTATAATTTTTTAGGGGAGATAGGTAAACATATTCGGAGATATTCACTAGATGTAATCAAAAACAAGCTTGATAATACTCACCTAAGTATCAATCAAAAACATTATCTGGACTTCTTATCATGAATACTCTGAAATAACATTCAATCACCCAAAGACCACTCAGCTTGAAAGCTCTGGGCTTTGTTTGCTTCATTTTGTGTGTGACCTTTATTCAAAGGATAAGCCCCTTGGACCTTGGTCAGTACCTATTAATATGTAATATATGCACAATTCAAAAAGTTGGCTTGCTTGGGTCATATTGGGGAATGTGTGTATCTATGTGGATTTAAACTCATTTAACATGGAGTTTGGGTCCAGTTCTCACATTTAGTTTAATTGCAGTTCCACTTCTTAGTAGCTGTTTGACTTAAGCAAGCTAATTAAATTTTGAGCTTAATTATCTTTTGACCAGTGAAGACATAATAATAACCACTTCACAGGGCTGTAGCAAAAGTATGTCAGTGTCTTAGCAGAGGTTCTTTTTAATAGCAGGGCGCTGAGACAGGTTGGTTTCCTCCTGTTTTCTCTTAGTCTGAAGTGGGACAGCTAATCCATTGCGCACGGCACATCCTTGTTGATAAAGTCACCCTTGGTGATGAGATTAAAGGTGGGCTCTGATGACCTGAAGTGCACTGCTTCCAATGGCTCCCCAGGAAGAGGCAAGAAGAGACATCCCCGACAACTTCCTCCCACCCCATCAGGGCAGACGAGGCAGAGAGCAGTTCTTCAGTCAGCGAAAAGAATGGGAACTGCGGAAGGCGCATCGTGTTTCTCTCCCCTTCCAGCCACTCCTCCTCCTCCCTTCCCTTTCCCATTCAGACACCCTGGGAATGTGAAGGGGCTGGGAAAGGTCCAGACTCCAAGCAAGTCAAATGCAGTCCTCATCAAAGAGAAGGCTGACGTCAGATCCACCTCAGCCTTGTCCTAGGCAAGTATGCAGAGCAGAAGGAACTGAAAGGACAGCTAGAAATATTCAGAGAAAAGAAAGTGTAAGATAAGAATGGAAATTTTAAGAACTACAGTATGGTATCTGTATACAATTACTGGTATTGTAACCACAGGACTGTAAGTTTAATACTGAATCCTTACAGAGGTGAATGGTATTTTTTTCAAATGTTACCACTGCCGTGATAAATTATCAACATACTGATAAACTAAAGTATTTTTTCTAAAACTATACAGTAATTGAATAATAATATAAAATAATTCTCAAATTACTGGTTTAAGAAGGCTTGGGTGCCATGAAAACAGTTGCATATTTTGCAGGAAATGGGTCTAGTGTTACATATTCACTCTTTAAGCAGATAGATATTGAGAGGCCTAAATAGGGAAAAAAGATTTTAAATGAGCAACCATTTAACTCCAAACTACTCAGTAAAAACTTTAAAAATACTTTGGTGTTGATTTTATTGTAAAATGTATTTGAAGAAAAGCTGTGTTTTTCCAGACTTTTTCCATATCACACCACATTTAATATTTTTAGCATATATGAAATAAGACTTTCCTTAGCTAGGCTTCCCATTTGAAAGATGAAAACCTTGAGGCAAGGAAATGCTATAAAATTGACCAGGCCACCCAGGCAATTAATCTCAGAGCAAGAAATTGATGGAAATTCTTTGTTCCTTAGACATCATGGAATTTCTCTGTCCTTAGACAACATTAATTGATTATAGGATTTGCCTTTAGGACCACAACAAAGTCTAATGTCTAAATAGCAAGTGATCCACCCGAGTTTTTCACTTTTCAGAGTTACTGACTCAAAATACAGTTAATTTAATGTCTATTTTTTGAGTTCCTATAATGTTGTTGAGCTCAGATGAGGCTAAGTTTTTCATTATTCTTATAAGAAACTTACGATCTAATAAAATTCACTAACCTGCAGGTCTATAAAGCACCTTCATGATGCTCATTGTTTTCCATATTCTGCTTAACCAGAAGGCATGCTAAACTAATATTATATTTTTAAAATATATCATGATGCACACATTCTCAAATTTCTGTCTGCTTAAGAATTTCATGGGCTGGTTGGTCAATTAAGTTTCTGACTTAGTAGAGTCCCAGCTTCTGAAAGGTCAACAATCACCCCTATGTGTTTCCAATGCCTGTAATGAGGACCTCACTTTCAGAAGCTCTGCCTCAACCTCCTTTTGTGTCCTGTGCTCACGCGGCCCCTGTGTTATTCCAGATTTAAAGTAGGTAGCAGAGCTGCAGGTTATAGCACTCACACAAACGCTGAAGAAACACCAGTTACAGTGTACAGGGAGGTCTGTGTGTCCGGGAGGACTTTTGTTTTAAAATGAGATGAGAGATGAAAACAACAACAGGAAGGAGGTAGGAACGCATCTAAAATGGAAAAAACACATTGCTGGAAATGAGGGTATAGAGCTGATCAGAGTAAGGCTACCCCAGAGTGGAGACAGATCAAAGCCCATTAAATGTGAGAGAGAAATCACCAAGAAGGATGGCTGCCCAAGACCTAGGTTATCAGGTCAGGTGATTACAGAACCCACTCCCCTTAGCTCCTTTCTCAGTCTTAGAAAAAAAGAAAACAGTCATGCCAAGGAATGGCGAAATATTTTCCAGCTGCACTGATGACAAAGACTTCTGTATTAAATACTAACATCATGAAGGGACCTGCTTGATTAGGGCTTCAACATTCAAGTGACACCAGCTTCTTCTAAACCAAATTATGGAAGATTGTGACTTAGAAGGATTGTATATCCTCAAACTCAAATGACAGAGTTCATTAATTATTTTAATATGCAAGAACCAGAATATCTTTTTGTTGCACAGAAAGTTTTTGTCATGAGTGGTTCATCTGCCTGCCTTTTTTCACATTCAAATTCATTCATTCATTCAGGAAGTGTGTATTGTTTGTTACTGTGTACGAAATAATGCACAGGTAAAGAGGAATTTAAAAATTTAAAGTATGTTTTTTCCTAAAGGACCCTAACTCTAGATTATAGATAGTGGACAGATTAAAGAGGAATTTAAAAATTAAAAGTATGATTTTTTTTCCCAAAGGAGTCGAAATCTAGATTATAGAAAGTGGACAGATTTTAAAATAAACCAATATAAGATAAAAGGTAATCTCTTTATTGGAGAACTAGACAAAATGTAGAAGAAAAATCATACCTGGCATAAGCCAAAGAGCTCGGGGAAGATGAAATTATAATGAGGAAATTAGCCAGGTAGGCAACGGTTGAAGGTGTGCCGGGCAGCATTCATAGTGCGTACAGATCAAGGTAGCCTGGGAGAATAGGACATGTCTGGAGGCTTGGAGAAAGATGATACTGGATGAATTAGTAGGGACCGGCTCATGGAGGGTCTTGCACGTTGTGCAAAGAAGTTTGAAATGTTTCTTCTTTGCTTTGCTGGTGGCTCAGTCGGTAAAGAATCCACCTGCAATGGGGGAGACCCGAGTTCGATCCCTGGGTTGGGAAGATCCCCTGGAAAAGGGAAAGTCTACCCACTCCCATGTTCTAGCCTGGAGAATTCCATAGACAGAGGAGCCTGATGGGCTACAGTCATGGGGTCACAAAGAGCCAGACACCATCGAGCGACCTTCATGTTCACTTTTCACTTTTCTATGGAAGGAGGGAGACACTGAGAAAATTTCAAGCACAGTTTGACATTGCATTTGGGGGCTAGAAAGGTCATTCTAACAAGTTTGTGAAGAAAAGTTGGAATGAGAATCAGTCACAAAGATTGGTCATGAAAGACTTAGTCCATCATTATAAAGATTTCCAGACACCATAGAGAGCTATTGAGAGGTTTGAAGAAAGTAAGTAATCTTACTAGATTTGCACTTTAAGAAGTAAATTTTCCTTTTCTGGAAACCATGTGAAGGCTGTGTCGAGACGACAAGACCGGCTTGAGGAATGAGCAGGAGTTCTGGAGTGGGGCTGGTGAGGGGAGGCGACAGACACCTGAGCTCGTCTTGAAATGAAAGCCACAAGCTTGGCTTTGGTGGGGTGTGGTGCATTAGAGATCCAAGTGGAGAATGGCTTAGCGTTTCCAGATTCCCCAAATCCAGGTTCTGCCATATGCCAAATAGAGGCAGATTTTGAGGGGAAACAGTATGAGTTTGTTGTTGAGATCTGTAGGATTTAAGGTCACTTGGAAAATCTGATTGCTATTAGAGGCAGATTTCATCTGCCCCAAAGCAGATGAAACAGGTCTCAGGACTCCTTCCTCATACAGATCCCTTGCCAGGTCTCAAAAGCTAACTTAGAAAATGTGTATTTATAGTTTTCTATAAAACTTCTTTGGAAAAGAAGCTTATCTTCTATCAAAGGGAGTTCCTCAGTGACTCAGTGGTAAAGAATCTGCCTGCAATGCTGGAGACCCAGGTTTGATCCCTGGGTTGGGAAGATTCCTCTGGAGAAGGGAACGGCTACCACTCCAGTATTCTGGCCTGGGGAATTCCATGGACTGTCCAGTCCATGGGGTCACAAAGAGTTGGACACAACTGAGCGACTTTCAGATTCGTGTAGATGACATTTCTGGGTTTCTGGGGAAAAAAAAAAAAAAGCCATAAATGAGATCAAGAAATCCACTAGATTGTCATTTAGAAAGTCTTTTATTAATGGTCATAGACCCTCTTTTTAAATTCTCCCTCTCTTCTTTTATTCTCCTGATGATAAACAGGTTGAAGTCAACTTATAGCATATGTTTGTGTATGTATCTATGAACGTCCAAGGGAAAGGAGAGAGACCGAGATAGAGAGAGAGACCGGCAGAAAGTGAGAAAGGTTGAAGATGATCTACTCACTCCACGTGTTTTGACCTCTTCCTTCTTTGGTTTACATTCTTCTTGCTTCCTGGAGAGCATCATGCTTAACTCAATTATTCAACTTTGAGTCTCCAACATCTTCAACAACCTCCCATTCAAAGGGCTTCCACTGTCTTTCCTGGGAACACCCCTGATTATTTTTAAACATTTTGGAAAATTGTGCATTGATATGTAACTATCCAATGTGATGAGAAAGATGATGGTGATAAAATTGTCTCAGTATTTATTGAGTACCTCCTTTATTCCAGGAACTTGCTAAGTATTAAGGATAAAGAAAAGAATATATCATATTAATTTCTCTCAAAGAATTCTTCATATCATGAGTTGGAGAACTTTTTTCTGTAAAAGACCAGGTAGTAAGTATTTTAAACTTTGTTGGCCATAAGGACACTGTCACGGCTACTCAAGTCTGTCCTATATATAGCACAAAAGTACCCCTAGAAATACATAAATGTATTGATGTGACTGTCCTCCAATAAAACTATATTTACAGAAACAGATGGTAAGCTGAATTTTCCCTCTGAGCTACAGTTGATGGTCCCTGTTGAGAGACATGAAATTTAAGAGCAGTAAAGTGTTATAAGTAATAAGATAGTACAAAGGCATGAAAGAGAAAGTGCCAGCTCTCTGCAGGTAGAGGTGGTCAGAAGAAACTTGGTATAAAAGATGAATAGGTTTTTTTGTAACGTGTACTAGGAAAAGAACAGACAAACTAACATTTCCCAGGAACTACAAGTGGTTTGGAATAACTGGGCCACAGAACATAACCACCGTGTTATGCCAATCATAAAATTTTTAAGCTCAAGTTTCTCTAGCCCAATTACTCATCAATTCAGTGATCCTTTTATAACATTCCAGAAATAATTTGTGAAATGATGTGCAGGGATCAGTAGCACAGCCTTAAACCTTATGGATTTCAAATAAAAGAAACACCTTGGGGCTTCCTTGGTGGTCCAGTGGCTAAGACTCTGCACTCCCAACCCAGGGGACCAAGGTTCAAAGCCCTGGTCAGGGAACTAGACCTCACATGCCACAGCTAAGACTCAGAGCAGCCAAATATATAGATATATATTAAAAACTTAAGCAAACATCTTTACATCAAACAGACAGTTAAAGCACAGCTGATAGCTCATTAATTTCAAGCAACCATCAACACAGTAACATCTCCACTAACCTCTCATTTCCTCCGTAGACGCTGCTCTCTTACACCTCTCTTTCCTTACGGGTTCAGACTCACAGCATCATTTGCCTCTTAGGAGGGACAGATCTAGGTTTGTAGAACCTGAATATCATACTTTTGAGGCTCTCTTTACACCAGCTGCTGTCATTGCTTAGTTGCTCAGCCATGTCCGACTCTCTGGGACACTGTGGACTGTAGCCCGAAGGTTCTTCTGTCCGTGGAATTCCCCAGGCCAGAATACTGGAGTGGTAGCCGTTCCCTTCTCCAGAGGAATCTTCCCAACCCAGGGATCAAACCTGGGTCTCCAGCATTGCAGGCAGATTCTTTACCACTGAGTCACTGAGGAACTCCCTTTGATAGAAGATAAGCTTCTTTTCCAAAGAAGTTTTATAGAAAACTATAAATACACATTTTCTAAGTTAGCTTTTGAGACCTGGCAAGGGATCTGTATGAGGAAGGAGTCCTGAGACCTGTTTCATCTGCTTTGGGGCAGATGAAATCTGCCTCTAATAGCAATCAGATTTTCCAAGTGACCTTAAATCCTACAGATCTCAACAACAAACTCATACTGTTTCCCCTCAAAATCTGCCTCTATTTGGCATATGGCAGAACCTGGATTTGGGGAATCTGGAAACGCTAAGCCATTCTCCACTTGGATCTCTAATGCACCACACCCCACCAAAGCCAAGCTTGTGGCTTTCATTTCAAGACGAGCTCAGGTGTCTGTCGCCTCCCCTCACCAGCCCCACTCCAGAACTCCTGCTCATTCCTCAAGCCGGTCTTGTCGTCTCGACACAGCCTTCACATGGTTTCCAGAAAAGAAAAATTTACTTCTTAAAGTGCAAATCTAGTAAGATTACTTACCTTCTTCAAACCTCTCAATAGCTCTCTATGGTGTCTGGAAATCTTTATAATGATGGACTAAGTCTTTCATGACCAATCTTTGTGACTGATTCTCATTCCAACTTTTCTTCACAAACTTGTTAGAATGACCTTTCTAGCCCCCAAATGCAATGTCAAACTGTGCTTGAAATTTTCTCAGTGTCTCCCTCCTTCCATAGAAAAGTGAAAAGTGAACATGAAGGTCGCTCGATGGTGTCTGACTCTTTGTGACCCCATGGACTGTAGCCCACCAGGCTCCTCTGTCCTTGGAATTCTCCAGGCCAGAACACTGGAGTTGGTTGCCATTCCCTTTTCCAGGGGATCTTCCCAACCCAGGGATCAGAGCCAGGTCTCCCACATTGTAGGCAGATTCTTTACCAGCTGAGCTATCAAGGAAGCCCCAACCACACTAAAAATACCTTATTTATCTACACTAATAAAGCCTTATTTATCAATAAATTATTCTATCTGGTATCCTGACTTTTAAAGAAATAGAAACACAGGCACAAGAAACTTGTCAGTCTTTGCAGCCTATTAGGCTTTTTGGAACACAAAGAATAAAAGGAATTAAAATATAAACATCAACTGTATTTTACTTTATTGAATTCACAATTCAAAATCTCATAATGTCAACAATGTTGACATAATTGAATAACATAATTAAAACAATTTTAGAATTAAAATATGCTGGATTCTTTGATGATTAGAAAGATTATGTCTTGGAAAGAGGGCAAAATAAATGGGGACTATTCTTTTTAAGCTTATAAATTACAAAGTTGAAAGTCAATTTATGACTAAAAAGCCAGCACGAGCTTTGAAGAAATTCATCTACTTCCCCAATACAGCTGTATGGTGCATCTGTATTTACCATAGTTTTGCCATTTACCATAAAAACCATAGTTTTGCACATCAATATAAACATTACAGTCAACATTATCAATCAGATGAAACCAGAGGTCTAAAGGTTCAACGTTTAAGGATGAAGAGAGGCAAAACAATTCCTTAGAAAAAACCTTCTGGCTATCCATCCCTCTCTTGTTGTCTCCTTCTTGTTGCTCAGTAATGACTAAGAGGCTGTGATAGATTATTTGCAAAAATGACCACAAATCTCTTTTCCTTAGATATGAGCCCCCTTACAATGTGACTTTGCTATGCTTCTAGTCAGGAGATAGAATTGGTTTCTCTTTCCTTGGAATCCGGACTGGCCTTGTGATTAACTTTGATTAATGGAATGTGGTGGAAGGAAAGCTGTGTGCCTTCCAAGGGGCTGAAAAGACCCTGCAGCTTCTGCCCTTGCAGAACCTGAGACCCCACGCTCTGAAGACTCCAAAGATACAAGGACATGGGGAGAGAGACCCCACTATTGCAACCATCCCAGCCACTTAACTCAATTCTCCAGCTGAAGGAAGCCTCATGAATAAGCTAGGCAAGAACAGAAAAAGAACTGCCCAGTGAATACAGGTAATAACTTGGTGATGTTTTCAGCCATGATGGGTCCTGAGCAGACCTCTTCTCAAGGACAGTAGTAACTTAAATGTCAGGGTAGAAAATGATGGAGATTGTATCTGATATTTTTTTCCTATTTCAACACTGAATAAATAAATAAATTCTGGCATGCTTACTTTGCCCCAACATCAAAATCAATTAGAAAAGCTTGTTGACTGCTACCAAGAAATGTATTCAATTGGATTTAAGATTTCCACTTCCATAAGGCTTTGGTTCACCTCTAGTTATAGCCTCTAGCTTGTTTGTGCATCAACCAGCTCTCTCCACCCCCATACTACCACCAACCACCATTCCACATTTGGCTCTTTGAGTGACCTAGGACCACCACTCACTCTCACGTGTGGGAGGGGTTAAGGCATTAGCCAATCCTCCAGGCGCTATGAGAACACTCCTCCATTTTTTACTTTCTGCCATTGAGATTTATACAGCATCCTTGCTTCTGCTTGGCCAAGAATGTCTCCATATGTCTTCTATCTCCCACAGTCCATCAAGTCCCCAAACAATACAATAACAATCACTTCTAAGAATTTACTATGTGCAAGGCATTGTTTTAAGAATTTCATAAGTAATTGCTTATTATTTACATCATGTTTATCATCATATTATCACCCTTAAGTCCTGTGACAATGTGTCTAGAAGCTACTCTTTGTAATATGAAGCTACTTATATTATAGCTACTTCCTCTGCCTGGGGGTGCTACCTAAAATCCCAAATACTTATTTAAAAAAGGCATAAGAAATACTTAATCGTTCCTACACAGGTTTTCAGAGGATCACAGGACCCATTAGCATGAAAGTCTTGAGAAGTCTTATAGTCATTTTTTCAGTTTATTTAATCTTATTTAATAAGATTTCCTAAACTTATTTACCATGGGGGCTTTCTCCTTAGCCACTTAACAGTTTTTCAGACATATTTTGAAAATGGTAAATTTTATAAATATAATCAGTGCAACAATGGGATTCTGATAACAATTTCTAGTTCCCCTTTATGCAGAGCTGGTGAAAACTCAGTAGTACAGCAAAAAGAATAACACGTGTTCTGGTTTCATGTGGATCATTTTTTTTTTAATATATCACACTTTTCTAGACCTTTACTAGTCTATGATGGAAAGTCACTGTTTCATACGGAAGCCCTTAACCCTAGTCATGGTGTATAATTTATTAAAGCCTCTTTTAGAGAGCATCAGCAAGAGGACTCCTAAAGGTTCACTCTTTTTACTGCCCAGAGGTGGTCGGGCTCTGTTTATTGAATATTACATCTATTCCTAATTAGAGCAAGGTATTTATTATCTGCCGTCTGGGTTCTGGGTGATCCTTTTTCTCTTTGGGGTGCAGGCAGGGTGCAGTCCTTAAATCTCCTTTTGGCAGGAAGCACAGCTTTCTGATATAAATCTGAACTGGGAAAGGTCTCTCCCAGGCACTGACATGCGGATGCCAGAACACTTCCTTTTGAACATTTGCTTGTAGCAGCTAAGAGAGGTGTGGTAAGATATGAGGTGTCTCCTCTCAACATCCCCAGTGACTTTTATCTCTTTCTGATGACAGAATATCCAGAAAACATGATCTGTGTATGACATTCTCCATTGTCCATTCTCTTACAGAAATAGGCCAAGCCAATCTATGAAGACATTGGTGCATGGTTGAAACTGTTAGGGAAGAAGCAAGAGAGCCACTACAAGTCCTCTGACAGATACAACTTCTGGCATTTTAATCTTACTCTGTGGTTTTGGTGGCAGTCAGCTTAATGTCATTTTTATCTACTTAGTGCCAGGAATAGTTAGGTCTCTACTGTAGGTTTGAACTAACAGACATTTCCCAAAGCAATATGAAGTCATAAAGGAAGGAACTTTTATCACTCTGCAATAATCAACTTGGGGTTTCTTCTAAGAGAGCATTCTAAGGCAAGGTTGTCCAAAAGAAGTTTCTACAGTATGGAAAAACTTATGTTATCTGCATTTTTCAATACAGTCGCTAAGAGCCACAGTAGGCTATTGACTATATGAAATGTGGCAAGTATATTGGGAAAAAAATGAACCTTAAATTTCATTTAATTTAATTAATTTTAACTTGGATAGCCACTTGTGGCTAGTGGCAACTCTATTGAACAGTGCAACTCTAAAAAGCTTATAGTACAAGTAACCAGTAAAACTGTCAAATCAAAGTGAAAATGTTAGTCACTCAGTTCAGTTCAGTTCAGTCACTCAGTCAGGTCCAACTCTATGCGACCCCATGAACCACAGCATGACAGGCCTCCCTGTCCGTCACTAACTCCCGGAGTCCACCCAAACCCATGTCCATTGAGTCGGTGATGCCATCCAACCATCTCATCCTCTGTCCTCCCCTTCTCCTCCTGCCTTCAATCTTTCCCAGCATCAGGGTATTTTCAAATGAGTCAGCTCTTTGTATCAGGTGGCCAAAGTATTGGAGTTTTAGCTTCAGCATCAGTCCTTCCAATGAACACCCAGGACTGATTTCCTTTAGGATGGACTGGTTGGACTCCTTGCAGCCCAAGAGACTCTCAAGAGTCTTTTCCAACACCACAGTTCAAAAGCATCAATTCTTCAGCACTCAGGTTTCTTTATGGTCCAACTCTCACATCCATACATGACTACTGCAAAAACCATAGCCTTGACTAGATGGACCTTTGTTGACAAAGTAATGTCTCTTCTTTTTAGTATGCTGTCTAGATTGGTCATAATTTTCCTTTCAAGGAGCCTTTAATTTCATGGCTGCAATCACCATCTGCAGTGACTTTGGAACCCCAAAAAATGAAGTCTGACACTGTTTCCACTGTTTCCCTATCTATTTGCCATGAAGTGATGGGACCAGATGCCATGATCTTAGTTTTCTGAATGTTGAGTTTTAACCCAACTTTTTCACTCTCATCTTTCACTTTCATCAAGATGTTCTTTAGTTCTTATTCACTTTCTGCCACAAGGGTGGTGTCATCTGCATATCTGAGGTTATTGATATTTCTCCAGGCAATCTTGATTTCAGCTTGTACTTCATCCAGTGTTTCTCATGAAATGTCTCTCATGAGGTTTCCTTCACTGACCACAAAATGAGAAATGAAAGCATACAGTTAGTAAATATATATATATATAAATTCTGGACTGTTTTTGTGAGGATCCCCATCCCTATTCTTATGCCCTAGTAAATGAAGTTCAACATCCAAATCTTGATTGAATAGTTCTGGGTCCCAGTGAGTTCAGAAGCCAACCCATTCAACAAAAATAAGGTCTTCCCAAAGATTCCTAAACTTAATTTTAGCCTCGGTTGACTCAGGTTTAACATTTAGTCATTTATTTTCTTGCAACTTTAGCATGCTGTAAGACAAAATTAAAATATCAGTTAAATATATATATATATATATATATATGTATATATATATACATGAATACACTGAAACATTTAAAAGGCCATGTGGAGAATTTGACAGCTAGTGATAAAGTTAACTTTGAAGTGACATAAGTACATACAGTTGGCTGAAGTACTGAAGTAAGTATAATTTACTTGTCAATATAACAGCCCTTAAAAAGATCACAAAATCAGAAGACTATAAACTATTACACTAAGGCTGAGTTATAAAATCTTTTCTACCATCAGCAGAGTAAATGGAACTGGGTAAAGCAAAGAAAGGTAGAGATGTGGAGGAGAGAGAGGGATGGACTGGGAATTTGGAGTTGGTAGATGCAAGCCATCACATTTAGGACGTATCAACAACAAGGTCCTACGCATAGCACAGGACTTGTATCTAATCTCCTGGATAAGCCATAATGGAAAAGAGTATTTTAAAAAAGGAACGTATATGTGTGTAAAACTGAACAGCAGTTGCTCTACAGCAGAGACTGGTGCAATATTGTAAATCAACTGAACCTCAATTTTAAAAATGAACAGATATAAAAAGAAGACAAAAAGTAAGATGTAATACAGGAAGAATAAACTAATTGAAAATATCAGTGCAAAATAACCAAATTCCAGTGAGAAATGAATTCTTAAATGTGATAGATCCATTATCTGATTGTGGTTTTAAATGCAAAGTAAAAATATGAGAAGAGCTTTGACATCACAGTGTATTATCTTTGTATACATGATATTAGAAATATGTGTGAATAAAAAAAAAAAACTGACATGGGCAGCCTGGATGGAGGTGATTTTGGGGGAGAATGGATGTATGTATATGTATGGCTGTGTCCCTTTGCTGTTCACTTGAAACTATCACATTGTTAATTATCTATACCCCAATACAAAATTAAAAGTTTAAAAAAATAAAAAATTAAATTAAGAAACCAAAAAACCCATGAATTCTAGTTTTTAATCTCCTCAGCTAGTTATTAATGAATCGTTATTAAAGCCCAACATTAAATGGATACCAAAAAACATAGCTGCATTTATTTTACCCTGAATGATACATAATAATTTAAAATTTTTCCAACACAAAGAATTTTTCTTATACTTTTGTTTAAATGTTATTTGGGTTTACTTTATCTTATTATTAAATACCCTTGAGACACCCCTTTTTAAGTGATTTCTTGAATTGATTTGCTTGTCTATTTTTTTTTAATTAAAGTCAAATTAAATTCCAATGCTATATTAGTTTTGGGTATACAAAATGGTGATTTCTCATTTTTTTGTATTACCCAAAATTCAAAAAGTTATTACCCTATTGTTGACTATATTCACTGTACATTATATCCTTCTGATTTATTTATTATATAGCTGATAGGTTCTACTTCTTAGAACCTTCACCTATTTCACACATCCACTCACCTGTTATCCTCTGGCAACTTCTAGATTGTTCTCTGTATCTGTGAATCTATTTCTGTTTTATTGTACTTTGCTTTATTTTTCAAGTTCCACATGTAATTGAAAACATACAGTATTTGTCTTTCTCTGACTTATTTCACATAAAGTAAGGCCCTTTCTGAATGCTGAGTATTAAGCCAGCCTTTTCACTCTCCTCTCTCACCTTCATCAAGAGGTTCTTTAGTTCCTCTTCTCTTCCTCCCACAAGGGTGGTGTCATCTGCATATCTGAAGTTGCTGATTTCTCCCAGCAATCTTGATTCCAGCTTGTGCTTTATCCAGCCTGGCATTTTGCATGATGTACTCTGTATGTAAGTTAAATAAGCAGGGTGACAATATACAGCCTTGATGTACTCCTTTCCCAATTTGGAACATGTCTGTTGTTCCATGTAAGAGTCTAACTGTTGCTTCTTGTCCTGAATACAGGTTTCTTGGGAGGCAGACAAGGTGGTCTGCTATTTTCATCTCTTTTAAGAATTTTCCCCAGTTTGTTGTGATCCACACAGTCAAAGGCTTTAGTGTCGTCAATAAAAAAGAAGTAGATGTTTTTCTAGAATTCTCTTGCTTTTTCTTAAGATCCAACAGATGTTGGCAATATGATCTCTGGCTCCTCTGTCTTTTGTAAAGCCAGCTTGAACATCTGGAAGTTCTTGGTTCACATACTGTTGAAACCTGGCTTGGAGAATTTTGAGCATTACTTTGCTAGCATGTGAAATGAATGCAATTGTGCGGTAGATTGAACATTTTTTTGGCATTGCCCTTCTTTGGGATTGGAATAAAAACTGACCTTTCTCCAGTCCTGTGGCCACTGATGAGTTTTGCAAATTCCCTGTCATATTGAGTGCAGCACTTTAACAGCATTGCATTTTAGGATCTGAAATAGCTCAGTTGGAATTCCATCACCTCCACTAGCTTTGTTCATAGTGGTGCTTCCTAAAGCCCACTTGACCTCACATTCCAAGATGTCTGGCTCTAGGTGAGGGATCACACCATTGTCATTTTCTGGGTCATTAAGACATGTTTTGTATAAATCTTCTATGTATTCTTTCCACTTCTTTTTAATATCTTCTGCTTCTGTTAGGTTCGTTCCATTTCTGTCTTTTATTGTGCCCATCTTTGCATGGTATGTTCCCTTGGTATCTCTAATTTTCTTGAAGAGACCTTTAGTCTTTCTCATTCTTTTGCTTTCCTCTATTTCTTTGCATTGTTCATTTGGGAAGGCTTTCTTATCTCTTGCTATTCTTTGGAACTCTGCATTCAGATGGGTATATCTTAAAACCCAACATTAAAAAAACTAAGATCATGGCAATCGATCCCATCACTTCATGGCAAATAGATGGGGAAACAATGGAAATAGTGACAGACTTTATTTCCTTGGGCTCCAAAATCACTGCAGATGGTGGCTGCAGCCATGAAATTAAAAGATGCTTGCTCCTTGGAAGAAAAGCTATGACAAACCTAGACAGTATATTAAAAAGAAGAAACATCACTTTGCTGACAAAACTCCATATTGTCAAAGCTATGGTATTTCTAGTAGTCATGTATAGATGTGAGAGCTGAGCCATAAAAAATGCTGAACACCCAAGAATGTGCTTTTGAAATGTGGTGCTGGAGAAGATTCCTGAGAGTCCCGTGGATTGCAAGGAAATCAAACCAGTCAATCGTAAAGTAATCAATACTGAATATTCATTGGAAGGACTGATTTTGAAGCCAAATCTCCAATACTTTGGCCACCTGATGCAAAGAGCCAACTTATTAAAAAAGACCCTGGTGCTGGGAAAGATTGAAGGCAAGAGGCGATGGGGATGACAGAGGATGAGATGGTTGGATGGCATTACCACCTCACTGAACATGAGTTTGAGCAAGCTCCGGGAGAATTGAAGGACAAGGAAGCCTGGTGTGCTGCAGTCCATGGGGTCGCAACGAGTTGGACATGACTGAGCGGCTGAACAGTAAGAACAATGCCGACGAAAAGGTCCTTTAGGTAATACACGTTGTTGCAAATGCTAAAATTCTATTCCTTCTTTTTTAAGTAATTTATTTTTTATTGAAGGATAATTGCTTTACAAAATTTTGCTGTTTTCTGTCAAACCTCAACATGAATCAGCCATAGGTGTACATATATCCCCTCCCTCTTGGACCTCCCTCCCAGCTGCCTCCCCGCCCCACCACTTAGGTTGATACAGAGCCCCTGCTTGAGTCTCCTGAGCCATTCAGCACATTCTCGCTGACTATCTATTTTACATACGGTAATGTCAGTTTCCACGTTACTCTTTCCTTACCTCTCACCCTCTCTTCACCCCTCCCCAAGTCCAGAAGTCTATTCTCTATGTCTGTTTCTCCATTCTTGCCCTACAGTCATCAAGACAGTATGGTACTGGCACAAAAACAGAAATATAGACCAACGGAACAAGAGAGAAAGCCCAGAAATGAACCCATGCACCTATGGGTACCTTATTTTTGACACAGGAGGCAAGCATATACAATGGGGCAAAGACAGCCTCTTCAATAAATGGTGCTGGGAAAACTGGATGGCTACATGTAAAAGAGTGAAATTAGAACTCTTCCTAACACTACACACAAAGATATATTCCTTTTTATAACTAGTAATATCCACATCTGCTTTATTTATTTATCTGTCAATGGACACTTAGGTTGCTTCTATATCATGGCTATTGTAAATAATGCTGAAGTGAATACAGGAGTGCACTACCTTCCCAAATTGGTGTTTTCATTTTTCAAATAAATACTCAGGAGTGGAATTCTTGGATTGTGTAAAAGTTCTATTTTTCATTTGTTTCAACTGTCACTTTATTGCAAATGGTTGAATTAATTACAGACTTAAGATATAATTTCATAATCTTTAGTTCAGTACCAAATTATTCAAAGCAAACTGCTTATTCAAAAGTGATCATGGAACAACTCAATGGCAGAGCAAGAAGGATGAAAGAAACATCTTACCAGTCAATAGATTGCTTTAATTCTGAAACATCTTACCAGTCAATAGATTGCTTTAATTCTCATATTATATGAAACTCAAAATTTTAATTTTTAGGAAAGGTCAATTGTAACTTCAGTTGACAGCAATACACAATGATTCTGTCAGATAGATTAGTCTCCATTTAGTCAGTCAAGTATTTCTACCTGTCTCAATTGGGAAGCTGCATTTACAGAAATGTTTGTGCTTGAGCCTACTTTATGAGCAGCTTCACATTGCAATGCACTTGGCATTTGTCTCCTTCTCTTGCTGTGTGGAGATGCTCTGCACCACATGCTTCTCCACGCAGCTTATCACATGCTCTTGTTCTCTCAAGGTATTATATTCCTCACAGAGATATGACAGTCCAAGCAATTCTACACCTCCTTGTATACTGTATGCAACTGGTCCCATTAAGTAACCCCCAAGGTCATAACAATGCTATTCTTCTGACATCAAAAAGATAATAGAGCTTTTGAACCAGTGCCTGCTGTGACCATATAATTTTGTTGCACATAAAAGTTAGTCATTTGTAGAGTTCTATAAAAATATTTTATGTTTTATGTTTAAAAACCTATAAATGCATTGTTGGTTAGTACAAATATTTTGTTATGAATTTGTTTGTGTTTTATGTTCATCTTTTACACCCTGGAATCTCTAAAGCATAAACTATTATATAAACTCAGCTGTATGTATCAACCATCCTTACACAACTACTTGAAAATATCTAACATAGTGATGGTTTTTATTTGGGACTTTTCTCAAAGAATATTCAAATGTTATTTTCTGCCTTTCTACATTACACTAAAATGTAATGTAACATTTTAGTGTTACTGCTTTAGAAGAATCCCTTTCATCTTCAATAGCTATAAATTTTTAGCCCATTAATTGGATGTGATAAAGAAGTTCTATCAGTTAAAAATATGAGTCTTATTGACACAGGGACAGAAGAATCCTTCATTTGAATACTGTCAACTATTACCCTTCTCACATACATCAGAAAACTGTGTTCTCACTCTCTAATTTAAATGCAATTGATAATTAAAACGTAGTCTTAAAGTTCAACCAGAATTTGTATTTCTGTAAATTATTTAAGTCACCAACATCAAAGGACTGCATAAGTAGAATGGCATATATTTCACACATTATAAGTAAAATCTGTATTTCCAGGTGTCAGCAGAAAAAAAAGCAAATATGTACTTCATACAGATGTAAATTAAAATCTAGCAATCCTTTCACCAAAGGACATGTCCGCAGGATATTTCAAATCATGAAGTGTGTGGGTACACTCATTAACCCATGGGAATTAACCATCTGGCACATGATATCCTTACTGATCTGAAAGAAAAATAGGTCTCTCTGAGCAAAACATTCTCCATTCAATATGCAGAACAGTCATTAATAAAATACTCACTGTTGGGTTGAAACACAAGGAAATAAGATCGGAGACATAGAACCAAGTCATCCTTAAAAAGTTATTAGAGGCCCAATGACACTGATAAAAGATTGCTCAACAACCCTTTGCCTAACCGAAGATTTGACAGTAAGGACTTTAGAAGCAAGAGACAGAGCATGTGAAACAGAGGCTGCACTCACCGGCACCTATGGGAGTTTACGTTATAGGTCCATCTGTCTATCTCCACAACTATGTGTTTACTTATATCTGTAAAAATACCTATCTACCTGCCTATATACCTGTAATGAGATTCCATAGATTAACAACGGCTCCTTCTGCCTGCGGAGCTAGCTTTGGAAAACTGTGCCCTGCTGACTGAACCTAAAATGTACCTGTGTTAATAACAGTCTAATTTTATTTGAATCTCTGCTACCCTACTATCACCAAGGCAGCAACCCAACTCTACCTAACTCGAATAGGTAGAAATGTTGGTAAATGTAAAATAATTTACCCTAAAATTCCCACATTGAGATAAAGGACACTGTAACTTTGAGTAAGGTAAATTATGGAATCTTATATATACCATTGATTAAGAACCACAAAAATTAAACATTTGCTGTATTACAGACCAATTCTTACTACTCTGTAATAGGGAGTCACGGTAGGAGGGATGTCATCATTTATTTTCTAAGCATCACTCAAGTGCCTCCTATGCACTCAAGCTTCTATTTGAGGCTCAAAGAGAATACAAAAGAAGTAAAGGCTGTTGCCCAGGAATTTACCATACAATTAGGGTAAAAACCTACACATATATGAGTCAACTTGGAAATAATTCTAAGGCTACATGCTAGTTTAAGAGAGTGTGTATTATGGTTAAATAAAATACCAAAGTTTAAGTAAGGTAAACTTATAAACAAATGCTTCTTGTACCTAGGGAACCTTAATGTGGGCTTTGAAAGAAATGGAGACGTTTGGTTGAATGGTAGAAAAGGAGCTTACGAGACTATGTAGGGATTGGAGGAGAGAAAATTACTGCCCTTATTGGAATAAAAGACCCTGTAGCAAGCCATAGAAGGAGTCTGGAAAGACACATTGGGGTTAATGGAAATCCTGGATGTCTGCACATGGGATTTGCAGAAACAGGGAGCCACCGTAAGTTCATGAGCCAAGCAGCATTGTGACAGAGAGCTCCTGGCAGCAAGATACAAACTGGAATCCAGCAGAAAGAGACTGAATGTAGAAGGCATGAAGACAAGGCAGCCCATGTCTGGTTTTCTATAAATGGGCTACGTCCCATGGCTTCCAAATATTGACAGACCAATGCATGGAATAAACGACACACCAAGTGATCAGAAAGGGAAAATAGGGAATAGGCCCCTTCCTAACCCTGAGTATCTTCACAGAATTTGCTTATTAATATATGAAAAGTCTGCTTCCTACCCTCCTTTGAATGCTTAATCGAGCCCAGTATTTTAGTTAAGTCCCGAACCTCTAAATTTCCTCTGGGCTCACATCACATACCATCCTGGTTATACTATTCCTTCTTTCTCAATTCCCTCAAACCCTCTCTCCATTTAGTGTGACTGTCCCACACCCAACTTTAATTCTGAGTTTCTATGTTGGTCCTCACTCCCTTCCTGGCTCTTTAGATTAATACTCTAATTTTGATCTTACCATCCCAACTCTTAACTTCTGAGAAGCATACATCTTGGAGACTGGGGTCCTTGTCTATTTTGTGCCCATTTATGTCTTATACCTAGTTGGCTTTACACAAATAGTTAAAATCTGAAAATGATAGCAAAAAGGGAATTTGGACCCTCTGTGCTACCAAATTCACTTTTTAAAATACAACTATTTTATTAGTCATTCTAGCCTCCTACGTCCTCAAACTAGTGAAGTTTTATACTATATCTGGGGCCACATTTATTAAGCACAGAGCTTCAGACAAAGCCCTCCACTTCTGGGATTCAGAGCAGCGCTTATGACAATTCCTTCACAAGCTAAGATGTGAAAAGTTTGGCAACCACACAGAAGACTCTTTACCCTTACCTACTGGACACCACAGTGGGTGTCAATCTGAAAGTTTCATAAAGAACATCACATGACTCACTGTTCAAATTCCTAAAGAAAATTTCTTTAAGCCAAACTTCCTCTCCTTGCATTTTGTGCTTTTCCTTGGAGAATTTTCCCCCAAACATTTACACAATGAGATGAATTTTAGATACTGAAATCTGTGACGTCTTAACCCCAGGTGGAATGACTATAAACATTTCACAAATTTTGAGAAGAATCATGAATGTTTAACGGTTTTGCTGATGGCAGTGGACTTTTCTTACTGTTGTTAGCTTACACTTTTTCCCAACCACTCACATTCCTATACCATTAATTCCAGTTTTTAAACAAAACACCACAACTTTTGAAAACAGAGTTGGGAACATTTGACCACTTGGTGCACAGAACTGGTTATCAGTAGCCCCTCCCCACCCCCTTGCTAAATGCCCTAGCTTGGGCATGAAGTTTAAAACCTCAGATACAGAGAATTCCACCAGGTGTTGGCAGTTCTAGAATGGATATAAAAAGCAGTGTTCTGAATCCCACATGAGAGGCAGGAATTTTGAAAGCTGAAAAATCCATCCCCCCTTTATTAAATAATTCATTCGTTCAACCACCGCTTACCAGCACTGATTCTTCCCATTCCAACATACAGAATATAAAAATAAATCAGATTTTGTTCCTCCCAGATATGTTTCTTCTTGGTTTAAAGAGCAGTGTATGGCAGTCATGCATAATCTTTTCCATGTAACAGTTTTCCAACATCTTTTACTTACCTTGAGGTCCTTTCAGTTCGTATCCTAGCTTCACTATGGTACTCTGGTACTTTCCTTATGGTGCTCACGATACTTGGGACACAGGCCTGCTGCCGCTAAGCCGCTTCAGTCGTGTCTGACTCTGCAGCCCACCAGGCTCCTCCGTCCACAGGATTCTCTAGGCAAGAATACTGGAGTGGGCTGCCATTTCCTTCTTCACGGCCTATAGTCTATGCCCACTAAATGTCTGTCAAATGATTGAAAAATCAAGGACTGAATATGCATACTATGTGCCAATCACTGTAGGTAAACAAGAAAGATATGGTCTTTACCACATTGTACAGTTTGGAGAGATTATAGCCAAACAAACACTTGTTTTTCTGTACAGGGTATATGAAGGGAAAAGTACACGGTAGCCAAATTTGGGGTCAAGAGACCCTAAATTGAAAGTATTAACACAGTGAAATGCCAAATGAAGTGAAAGGTCTCCTAGCTTACACTAGGAGAACAAGATACTCTGTAGGTATGGAGCAAGGAGACCCTTAGGAAAGAGGTGAAAAAATGAAAGCATAGATAAACAGTGAAGCATGTTCTTCACTGAATACTTACTCAGGCTATTCATCTTTTAAGGCACTTGAAAGCTAGTACTATCTCTTCTGCAAAACTATTTCGTCTGCTCTAATCTTCACCAAAGCCCCTACAACTCAAGATTTCCTCCACCTCTTATTTGACTTCAACCTTACATGTTCTCTTTCCATCTAGGTCCTTTTCATTTTTGCAAATAGATCACTAACTTATTGAAGACAGCTATTACGATGCAACTCTTAGTAACTGATAATAAGGAAGAAACAGAAAATACACAAATTTTTATCTATCCAGGTTTTGCCCAATTCTAAAAATGTGCATCTGAACACTGTAGACATATGCAATCAGTTCCATGCTAAAGTGAAAGCAATTTTCTGAATGCCCAAGCAATGCCAAGCACCGTGCTAAATGTTCCTGATGCTAAACTAAGTGAGACAAGATTCATGCAAGCAGACAACACAGACACAGATAAATAGCAATAGAGTACTGTAGCTGCTGTGGTCGGTGTGGGCACTCAGCCCTGTAGAAGTCCAGAAAACAAAGGGATGCTAGAGAAAGCGCCCAGGGAGCAGATGCACAGCTTCAGGTGAGAAATGCCAGCTGAACTGACTTTTAAGAAAGAAAAATGGATTTTGGAGGTGAAGGTTCAAGGACTGGGTGGAGAGATCTCTATCTCTCTCGAAGGGAGGTCATTTTTGGCAGTGTGGCTGGCATGTGCAAAAGCTAAATATATCCACTGAAGTAGGATCACAGTGAATATGCAGTAGAGAGGCCCGGCGTGCTGCAGTCCATGGGGCCACAAAGAGGCAGACAGGACCGGGCAACTGAACAACACCCGGATCACAGCGGTGGGAAACAGCTGAGGGCAAGACCAGCCGATGTGTTGCGGCTTATTGTGAAGGCCCTTATGCCATTTCGGCTTTTTTCCTGGAACAAAAAGTATGCTCATCTTGAAAAAGGTAAGAAACAATCTTAGTGTTTGAGGAACTCTGGTGTAGGAAGCAGAATGTAGCGAGAAAAGATGTTGGCATAAAAATTGTAGAGAGCTTTTTTTTTCCAGAGCTATTTTAATAGCTGAAGCAAAAGACCAAGTCTATAGACAAATGGTCTGAAATGTTTCTGTGAAGAGTCAGAGAATGAATGTTTTAGGCTTGGCTACCGCATGAGCTCTGTCTCAGCTACTCCGCTCTGCTGTGTTGGGAAGCGGCCGTGGACAGTACTTCAGCAGATGGAGGTAGCTGCCTTCACGCATTGGAGAAGGAAATGGCGACCCACTCCAGTGTTCTTGCCTGGAGGATCCCAGGGACGGGGGAGCCTGGGGGGCTGCCGTCTATGGGGTCGCACAGACTCGGACACGACTGAAGCGACTTAGCAGCAGCAGCAGCAGTGTTCTAATAAAGCCTTATTCACAGAACCAACATCGAACCAGATTTGGCTGGGTTATAGTCTGTGAACCTCTAGTCCAGACCAAGGTGACAGGAGAGACTAAGTTTTAATGTTTATTTCTAAGGTGGAATCAACCTGATTAGTGAAAGTAAGGAGACGGAGTCTAGCGTGAGTCTGGTAATGCTGTATTTGAAGTGTTAGGGAGTGAGAATGTTAGTGATACATTCACTAAAACAGGAGTTGAACTGCTTTTTAGGGGAAAGATAAATTTTTTTTGTTTAAGATAAGCTCATGTTGACTGTGAAGACCCACAGAAGTAGATTACAGTAGAAAGACTCCTTTCCTGTTTCCACGTAGGATCTCCTTGGAAGGCAGAGGGATTCCTACCAAGTCATTCTAAATGCCAGATTTTGCCTTTTGTATATTTTTTATTTCTTTTTGATTTATGGATGCAGTGGTTTTGCTTTGTCCACACTCAAGAAATAGAGAACTTATTCTAAGGAACATGTGGAAATGAGAAAGACAAAATCTCAGCCCTGGGAAGCTCTCCCGCATGACTGGACTGGAGCATCCTATTGAAAGTCTTACAGAACCTGCGGTTCTTCCTTAGTAAGTGGTTCTCCAATTAAAGGAGAACTTTAGTGAGTAGTTCTCCACAGCCCCATCCTAAACCTGCTACCTAATAATCGGTCTTCTTAAAGTTGACTAGACTACGCTCCACGAGGGAGGACCCGTGTCTACTCTGCTGTCTGTGGCTCCCCCAGCTACCAGCAAAGAGCCTGGGATGCAGTCAGTGCTTGGTAATCATTTGTTGAATGAATGTCTTAGTGAATGACCAGGCTGCATAGGAGCTCAGAACAGCTACCTAGACAGACCTTAAAAAAAGAATAGGAACTGCAACTCCAGGTCCTATAAAAACCTAGACATATTTTGGAAGATCTTTGAGAATCTACCATAACTAGTAACTTAATTATTTTCATCTCATAAACAGTTGAAATTCAGTGATCTCAATTTCCAGCTGTAAACTATTCTTCCATTTTTGGCTTCTCCATATATCTTATGCTCCCATACAACCGCCTTAATTTCTCTCTGAATTTCTTGCATTCAAATTCCCTTAACTTCACTGTTGGATAAAGCTTTTATCCCAGGATCCTTTAAAGACTGCTGGCCATTGAGTGTCTTCAGGTCAGTTGCCATTACCTTGTTAATTGACTTGTGGTTAGGCTGTAGGGGGTCCCCTGAGTATAGAACACCAATGTGTAAGAAATTGCTTAGTATAAATTCCCCCATGGATAGATGGGAAAATTTCTCTCAGAAGGAACCTATAGGCATGGCAGGCATCTAGAGACACTTCTCCAGTAAAGGAAATATTTATAGAATGTCTTAGCTGGAGTATCATGCTGAGAACTTTTTACTCCCATGTGAAATGGAAATTTCATATACAAAATTTTTTCTTCCACCATCTAGATAGTCTTGGCAAACATGTGTTTTGACATTATTACCCAAAAAGTTGCCTGGGGGTTCTTTTTCACTTTTAAGAACCAAAAATAATGTTTTCCTGCAATGTATTTTTAATAGAGTTTGTATTTTAGAACAGTTTAAGATTCACAGCATTGAGTAGAAGGTATAAAGAATTCCTGTGTATACTATCTACCCCCATTCATACATAGTGTCCCCATGATCAATATCACTCACCAGAGTGGTACATTTGTTACAACTGATAAACCTAGATTGTCACATCTTTATTACCCAGAGTCCATAGTTTACATTAGAGCTTACCCTTGATGGGGTATACCTGTGGGTTTAGACACATATGTGGAGTCATGAATCCACCATCATAGTATCATGAAGGATAGTTTCACTGCTCCAAAAATCCTCTGTGCTCTGTTTATCTGCCCCTCTACCCAGCTCCTGGCAACAATTGATCTTTTTACTGTCTCCAAAGTTTTGCATTTTCCAGGATGTCACATAGCTGGAATCACACTGCAAGATGCTTTTTTTTTTCCATTTATTTATTTTTTAGTTGAAGGATAATTGCTTTACAGAATTTTGTTGGTTTCTGCCAAACATGTTTTTTTAATTTGTCCGTTCCACATCTGTGTATGAGAGCATGTGTGTGTGTGTGTGTGTGTGTATAGCAATATAGCAATAGGCTAGTAGTATAATGTAATGCTTGTCTTCCCACATCAGCCCTGAGGACACTGAGATATAGCAAAACAGAGATTATCCTACTCATTTCGAGAATGAACAAAAGACATTATTAAATAATGGAAGATCTTACATTTCTGACCCTATGATACATCCCTGATACTGCTCTGTCAAAAAATAAAAACTATCCTTTAGTAAAAAAAAAAAAAGGGTTTGCTAGTGCCCTGTGATTCTGACAGAACAACTGGTATCCAGGTTAAAAAAAAAAAAATCATTTTATGCAAAGAATGAACCATCCTCAAACAACCACCTAATTACTGTGTCCCAGATTTTGAATAATGATGAAAACTGTCAGGATCCTTTCCAAGAGCTGATATCCACTTTAATCAGGGGTTTCAACCTAGATGTGGTACAGTTTTCTGTATCTTTATCCCTTTTAGCAATTAAGATAATCTGGATGTAAGGGCTGGCAAGGATGAATCCACTTGAGTCCTTCAAGTGATTGAGCTTGTCAAGCAAATATACAGAGAGGGCTAAGCCAAAGGTTTTATAGAAATCTCCTGTAGCTCCACCAGGGCCAAGAACTTTCTCTTGGGGAAGATTTTTAATTACTTCATCTATTTCTGAAAGTAAAAGGGAATCAAGTAATTCCCCAGTCTTCTGCAAATCACCTAGACAACTTGAAAGAGTGAGAACTGTTTATCTGTTCATGATATTGAGTTCTAATTTCTGTATCACTCTTCATCCTAGTTTTGAAATAACTTACTAAGGAGCCCTGGGCCTGTGTTTGTCTTTTTTCTCCTTTGGGCACCTAACTCCCATTATAGTTACAAGTTTATTGTCAAAGCTCAGCAGCCAGCATAGCAATTGCCGGCTCGCGTCCTCCCACTGGTGTAGGTACTGCCTAGCTGAGTGATGGATATCTCCACTTTATGGGTTATGAGTGAGCTCAGAGCTGCCGGAGTGAAGGAAAAGTTTGCTTATGACTTTTGGCAGAGGTTATCCTCCAAGTCTGGATTCTACCTTTATTTCCTAGAAAGGTTGTTTTTTCAATCAACCTTTCCCATGTATATTTTTTTATTGAACAGGAGAACTGAAGTTACAAAAATGAAACATGAGAGTAGACATCAATGTTCAAGAAAACAAAAAACTATCATAAATCCTTTTGAAAAATAGCTGGATATGAGTAAATCTGATAAATGAAATAAAGATTAATAATTTTCAAATGAGTAGAAACATTTTAACATTGGTTAATTTGTGTCATCCAATGTGTTTTATGAAAATTTTGGAAACTAGATCAGGTAATCTATTTTCCCAAATCAACTTTTAATTGTCTAAAGACTCTGAAACCTTCATATAACAAACATTTTATTTTGCTAAGGAGACACTCATTTTGATAAATTAGGAGTTTCTCAAGTGGCAATGTTTTAAGAAATTTTAAAAAACGCTTTCAAATAGATCATGACCAGATCTAAATTCAATCAAGCTCTAACTATACAGGTAACTAAGATTCACTTTTATAGATTTTTCTTTCTAAATAAATTAGTGGCAAGCTTTGTAACCCCTTGATTTAATAAGAATTTCTTTTTCAAAATACAGTATTGCAAAGATTGGCTAGCTATTGATTCTTCATGTGCTATCTATTTAAAATTTGAAACCCCACTGGTGGTACCCATGGCCAGATTGCTTATGTAGTTTAGGGAACCTACAGATTGATGGTTTACACTTGTTTTAAGTGGCTTAAACTTAACTATGTTTGGCATAGTTACACAATGAGTGGAGCACAGAAGACCCAACGGTAAACCATCACCCAAATTCTTCTAAAACCAGATTCTTCTTGGTGGCTGCTAACCCAGAGGCAGTGTGCATCTTATACTACTTAGAAAGGATCCTGGATTTGAAGCTGCACCTGGAAACCTCTCGGGACTCTCGTGATTGCCTGTGCTTGCTTTCTGCTACCACAAGTCCATCAACTTTACTCATTCTATAGAAAAGTATGCTCTGTGGAAAAAAAATACAGTGTTATCTATTTCAAAATTTAAGTCACCATTCAAGTATTTCATAACACATCCTACAGTTTTACTTATTGTCAAACACTGTTATTCTCATTTTTTAAATCTTCACCTTTTATATTCAAGTCACACAACATTTTACGTTTCAAGTTTTGCATCATTATACAGACTCTGAAGCTTAAATGCCTTCTATTTAGTTGTTATATATCTTACGACCTTTATTAATAAAATTAATTGAATTGTGTAACATTTAAGCAAATTTTAATGAGTTTCTTCAGATACTTGGCACTGGGCCTTCAAAATTTTTTTCTGTATTTTCCAAGTTGTTTAGACAGCAACTTGATCAATATGCTAATTTTCTGGAAACTCTCTTCTTATTATAGTTGATTATTTTTAATTAACTCAAATTTAGTTGCTAATCTGTTATAATCCTTAGTGATGCATGGCACAAATATGTCTTTTCCTAGTAAGCTCACATTGATAGTCAAATTTCTGGCCTCTGTTCTCCTATTTAGACCTGTGAAAGCACTAATTATTTGTCCCCCTGGGTGAAGACAGGGAAATTAAAAGCCTTATAGTGCACTCATTTATAAACTTGGAATTTTGCCCTTCATCAAAGACTTTGAAGAAAGGGTTGGAGAGTCTTCGCTAGAAATGCCAGTCTATAGTTCTAGTGACCAATGAACTTTGATTTTTCCAGATATATCCTGTTTCAAATACTCTGTCCTGTTGTCTGATCCTGTTTTTAATTTTGATTTAGAAAACATGATTACTACTGTCTGGCTTATCATCAGAACATACACTTAAAGTACAATTCTCCAAAATTCCTGACTCTCCAAGCCTCATTCTAGGACAGAGTCATGTAACAACAACTAATTTATAGAAAACCACTGAGTAACAAGAAAGAAAAAAAATTCAAATGTGCCTTTAAGTAAGGTGGTCCTTGCTCATCATAGAACTGCTTGGGAACTAAAAAATCTGAGTACTGCATGATAATCATAACTTACATTCATGAAGCTTTTATAACTTGTAATATACTATCACCTCGCCTAAATCACTTCATGGCAAATAGATGGGAAAAATGGAAACAGTGACAGCTTTTATCTTCTTGGGCTCCAAAATCACTGCAGATGGTAACTGCAGCCATGAAATTAAAAGACACTTTCTCCTTGGAAGAAAAGCTATGACAAATCTAGGCAGTGTATTAAAAAGCAGATATTTCCCCTTGTTGACAAAGGTCCATATAATCAAAACTATGGTTTTTCCAGGAGTCATGTATGGATGTGAGAGCTGGACCATAAAGAAGGCTGAGCACAAAAGGACTGATGCTTTCAAATTGTGGTGCTGCAGAAAATGCTTGAGACTCCCTTAGACAGCAAGAAGATCAAACCAGTCCACCCTAAAGGAAATCAACTCTGACTATTCATTAGAAGGACTGACACTGAAGCTGAAGCTCCAATATTTTGCCCACCTGATTCAAAGAACCGACTCATTGAAAAAGACCCTGATGCTGGGAAAAATTGAAGGCAAGAGAAGAAGAGGGCGACAGAGGATGGAATGGTTGGATGGCATCACTGACTCAGTCGACATGAATTTGAGCAAGCTCCAGGAGATAGTGAAGGACAGGGAAGCCTGGTGTGCTGCAGTGCATGGGGTCGCAAACAGTCAGACACAACTGAGTCTCACATCCGTCTCACACCCTTTGAGACAGGCATTGTGATCCCCAGTATACAAAGGAGTATATTACCCAGCTCTAGCAATTGAGTCCAGGACTTGAACTGTGCACTTCTCACTGCTCTTCCATGACCCGCAGTTCTTTATGGATTATACTTCTTTGGGTATTGTGGATAACAGTTATGATGATGCAGTGACCCCTTTCCTGAAGCAGGAAGATTGCATAGTCTGGCCCAGTGCCTGCATAACATCTCACTTAAAAAGCAACTGAAATCCATACTCTTTGACAATAAAGGCAGATCTTTGTTTTGAGTTTCCTTAAAAGCATCGCAGTGCTTTCACACAGTTCTTCAGATAGAAACATTTCTTAGATTTTTCTCCTCAGACACTACTTGCTTACCCCAGAATTTCAAACTCAAAGCTCTTGCTAAAACCATTCACTGTCCCTGACCTCTACACCCTGTCCTCTACACCCATAATCTTCACATTGTCCACTGCCTGTCTCTTCACCACTCCCTTCCTCCATCTCTCCTGTCATCCCTTTCCATTGCTAAAGATTTTTTCATCCACACCTGACTTGTGGGCCGCTGAAAGTATTGAAAGACTCCTGAAAGTGTTATTTTTTTTTCTTACCTTCACAGACTCTCCCCAAAGAAAGTTTCATTGAGAGTTCCATCTCAATAACAATACTACTTTGTAGGATGAAACAAAGAGGAGATTCAACATTTGGGGAGTGTTTATTTTTTTTATGTGGTGCCCTGCTGGACAGTATGGAGTACTAGAGGACTACAAGATTTAGATTAAGGTTGCTTTACCTACCAGCTATGTGATCTTGGGCAAGGTTTTTTCTACTTTGCCTCATTTTCACTCATAGTACTGTTATGAGAATGAAAAGAGATGATGTATGTCAGTTGCAGGTATGATAACTCAGTTGGTAAAGAATCCGCCTGCAATGCAGGAGACCCTGGTTCGATTTCTGGGTTGGGAAGATCCTCTGGAGAAGGGATAGGTCCACTCCAGTATTCTTGGGCTTCCCTTGTGGCTCAGCTGGTAAAGAATCCACCTGCAATGTGGGAGACCTGGGTTCAATCCCTGGGTTGGGAAGATCCCCGGTAGAAGGGAAAGGTTACCCACTCCAGTATTCTGACCTGGAGAATTCCATGGGCTGTATAGTCCATGGTGTCCCAAAAGTTGGACACAACTGAGCAACTTTCACTTTCAGGCGTTCAATAAAGTGTATTTTTGTAATGGCATAAAGCAAATTTTGCAAGAGGAAACTGAATTTTTCAGAAATTTATGTACTGAACCTAGGTCACAAAGCTCATAAATAACAGGGCCAAAAACAGAGCTCGGTGGATACCGAGTGGCCAGGAGCAGTGTGTTGACACTGTATCTAGTGCAGGAGTATTCAGTAGTCTACCTCCCAGATGGAGAGTTAATTTTTGCCAAAGGTCTACCTTTCTGCGACCTTGACCAAGTTTTAATATGGGTTTAGATCAGCAATTCACAAGTTTGATCATCAGCATTACTTCTGCTGTCCCTTCTGCCCCATGACAACAAAAGCACACACAGTTACACAATAGAACCGCTAAGCTCAGTACTGCTTTTCTTGTCGCACTTCTGCTTTCTCTGAAAGCTTGAAATTTATGATTGTCTGGACAGTTTTTAAAATAATTCAAATAAATGTTCATTTCAACTAAAAAGAAATCAATCGCTTCATCTGAACTGATGGGAATAGTAGGGTTCCTGGAGTTTCCCTTATGCCTAGAACAAGGTCAGCATATAGAATGTTCTTGTTTGACTTAATTTCCTTCAAATATACTTAACAGTATCTGTAAAGATTGTTTATCTGTTGCTAAATCCATTGACATTTACATTTTTTTAAACTACAAGTCAAGACAAAATTAACCAAGAACAAGTTTCAAGAATAAGTTTCTTTAAAGCAATTTAAAATTCATTGATGATAATAAATCCATTTATTGAACATGCTCCTCTCAATACCACAATTTTTTTATCAAGAAAATGGATATCAGTCTGAGGCAAACTTTAAAACATGTAAAGTTTGACTCCATCATTTTTCTCAACTTTTGAACTCAATGTGCTATGACACTTTTCTTCTCTGATAGCAAGACTATATTATTATGTATGTACATTCTCCACTCGGAGCTATTTGACTTTCAAAAGAGAACAACAAAAATGTCTATGTTTAACTCAAGTAATAGATGGTACCAAAAGAGACTAAATATTTTGAAACTGTAGTTTTAAAAGGATTTTTACATAACGTATCACATTTATCCCTCTGGGTAACCATATGCAGATGGTATTCTTGTATCCTTTTGTTTTTCAAGTGAGACCCCAGAGATAAAATGAGTGGTCCACGTGGCCAAATAGCTCAAACACAGACCTTCTTACTCCAAAGATGATATTCTCCTCACTATAGACTGACCAGCCTTCCCTCACATAAAATGTCACTTTCAGACACTGGTGGGTAAAACACAGCAGAATGGGAAACAAGATAATGCATAAAATGGTTCATAAACAGTGGAAAATTCTACATGGATATCACCCATAGTGCATCCATCCAACGGCCATTTTGTTACACAGAAATCAGAAAGTAACAGGACTGTGGTTCTGCCAGAGAGAGTTAGCTGCTGCTGCTGCTAAGTCACCTCAGAGAGAGGTAGAAGATGGCATGAAAGCTGGGGGCTTCTTTTGCTCTACACGGAAAATGTTGGTTGAGCAAGTTCTTTCAGGGCTACCTAGAAGAAATAAGAAGCTGACATAATAAAGCAATATCTATAGCTGGATATCTTTATTTGAGAGATTAGGGAGCTAGGATGTGATCAGTATACCGGTTGACCTCTGAGATTATTGTGACAAATGAACTCAGTTCCTCTCTTTCCTTCCTATTTATTCCCTCATTTTCACTCTTTATGATAAAACAAAGATTATTTTTTAGAATTTTGAAATAGCATTTTATTACAAAATGAATATTACTACAAACTCAATGCAGAAAAATTTTTAAATACATAAAAATAAAATGTTCAAACCACCCTACATCCCATTACCCAGAGATAATCACAATTAACATATTAATACACTGTATAGTTGACACTTGAACAACACAGGTTTGACCTGCGCAGATCCATTTACAAGCAAATATCTTTCACTAAATAACTTCTAAAGTACTACAGGATCCATGATGGATGAATCTGAGAATGCACAAATATGGATACCAAGGGTTTATAATGTTATGCTTGGGTTTTCAACTTCAAGGAAAGTCGGAGCTCCTAACCCCCTGTATTATTCGATGATCTTGTTCAGTGATCAACTGCATACCTTTCAAGTAGCTTTTTTTCTTTAAAATATGGTGCATATATGAAATGGAGTATTAGTCATAAAAAGGAACAAATATGGGTCATTTGTAGTGACATAAACTTAGAGTGAATAAGAATATTCTTATTCTTAAGAATATAAGTGAATATTCTCTGGGTAGTGAATATCATGCAGAGTGAAATAAGTCAGAAAAACAAATATGTAGTGACATAGACTTAGAGTGAATAAGAATATTCTTATTCTTAAAAATATAAGTGAATAGTCTCTGGGTAGTGAATATCATGCAGAGTGAAATAAGTCAGAAAAACAAATATCATATATTAACATATATATGTAGAATCTAGAAAAATGGTACAGATGAATCTATTTGCAGGGCAAGAATACAGAAGCAGATATATAGAACAGACATGTAGACATGTGGCAAGAGGAAGGGGGTGAGATGAACTGGGAGACTGGGACTACCATGAGTTAAACAAATAGCTAGTGAGAACCTTCTGGGTGGCACAGGAAACTCAGCTTGGTGCTCTGAGGTTACCTAGATGAGTGGGATGGGAGAGGGGGTAGATTCAAGTGGAAGAGAATATCTGTATGCATATAGATGATTCACTTTGTTGTTCAGCAGGAACTAACACATTATTGGAAAGGAACTATACCCCCAATTACAAAACACTACATTACACATAATAGTTTTATATATAATTGTTATCACTTAGTATAGTGCACCTTTTCACTTACAGAAATTTCTGCTAAATTGATTGAATATGGGCCCAATGTTGTCATGCAATCCTGTATTTGTGCTTGTTTTTGTCCCTTCACACACCAACCCCGGACTTGGCCATGTGATTTGCTTAGGCCAGTGGATTGCACTACACTTGAAGCAAAGAGACTCAAGTCAACAGATTTGCCTTTCATGCCTCTTTATAGACTTTGCTAGATGATTGTGTTAAGCCAATAGCTTCAGGGGTTGCTTAGTACACAGAGATAGCTAACTGGCATGCATTCTATAACAGATAACACACATGAAACATTTATTCTTCACTGTTGTATTATTCTAGACAAGGTCAACCAGAGTGATCACTTTAAAATGGAAATAAAATCGTGTTATTTCCTATATAAAGCATTTCAATCACTTCCTCACTATTCTGTAAGAAAAATTCAATGAATTCCTGGCCTATAAGCCCTGGATAACTGGCTCTTACCACTCGTCCAATCTTATCACTTGGCTCCTCCCTCTCAGGAATCACACTGCGGTTACAGGAGTCTTTTTAAAATATCTCCAGAGAGCCATTGTACAGGGTGTTCTCACAACCTGGAATGTGTGTATGCCACTGCTCACCCAACAGCTCTGACTTTAAATATCGTCAGTTCAAAGAAGCTTTCTTGATGATACTATCCAAAGAAGTACCCTTCCACCTCCAGTTATTTTCATTCTTGCTTATTTCTCTCTTAGCTCTTGTCACAATAATACCACCTCATTTATTTGTTTAGTTGCTTCCTGTCTGTCCACCTTTCTTGGTCATAAAACCAGTGATAACCAAAGCCAGGCCTGTTTTGTCCTCTGTGCTATCCCCAACATCTATCTCAACATCTGGAAACCTGTGGATTCAACATATTGTGGCTAAATATATGAAAATTTATACCAAAATTAAAATTTTAAATGTCCTATTATTGCACACGCAGGAAATTTCCACATGTACATACTTTTTCATATATGCTATGCTATGTATTTATCAAAACTTTTAAAAATTGTAAGAAAAAATGTTTAACATGATAACTACAATGTTAATAATTAATACTGCTATATGTTATATATGTCTTGAACTGTGGTGTTGGAGAAGACTCTTGAGAGTCCCTTGGACTGCAAGGAGATGAAATCAGTCAATTCTAAAGGAAATCAGTCCTGAATATTCATTGGAAGGATTGATGCTGAAGCTGAAGCTCCAGTACTTTGGCCACCTGATTCAAAGAACCAACTCACTGGAAAAGACCCTGATGATGGGAAAGATTGGAGGAAGGAGAAGGGGATGACAGAAGATGAGATGGTTGGATGGCATCACCAACTAGATGGACGTGAGTTTGAGCAAGCTCTGGGGGTTGGTGATGAACAGGAGAGCAAGGCATGCTGCAGTCCATGGGGTCGCAAAGAGTCAGACATGACTGAATAACTGAACTGAACTGATATTATACATGAAACTTGTTGAGGGTAAATCCTAAGAGGTCTTATCAAAAGGCAAAAATATTTCTTTTCTATATCTTTAATGTTGCATCCATATACAATGATAGAGGCTCCCTAAACTTGTCTTAATCATTTCATGATGTATGTATGTAATGTAAAACATTATACTGCACACCTTAAACTTTTACAGTACGGTATGTCAATTTTATCTCAATAAAGCTGGAAGGAAAACAATTAATGAGAAGAAAGATGGAAACCCAAAAGAAAATCAGAGAAGAATATGACAGGGAAATTTCATTAACTAAAAAAGAAATACAGGTGAATATATATATAATCATATCTCACAAGAAATGAAAAGTAAAATGTCATATAAAACATTATCTACTATTATTTATTATTTGAAAAATTGTAAAGAATTGCATTTCAGAAATTCACAATTAGCTCTCCTATATCCAGCTGACACGAGCAAAGATGTATGTAATTTTTCTGGAAGCTTCGTTGACATGAGATCTCATGAGCATTAAAAATAGGCAAAAATAAGCAATCTGACCTTAAAGTTCCATTTCTGATAAGTTATCTTAAGGAAATGGTAATGACAGTTTACCACCTTGTGGAACCTATTCATATACCAATAATGTGATAGCCAAGTTTGCCCTGCACTGGTCAGTTTCTTGTGCATATTTCTTAATTTAGTGGGTTTTTCCCCTAGGACACAGGCTTTACAATGTATTCTTACCTCTGCTAAGCCTCTGTTTTATATTTTTTAGAAAAAAAAAAAAAGCTCATTGCTCTACTAATGATTACCTACTTTATACCGTTTCCTAAAGAATAAGTCACTTCGATAATATCGGAAGGCATAATAAGTTCAATTCCATAGAACAAAACTTAATTGCTCAGCCTCCGAAAGTCTCAAAATACTTAATGGGGGTTTTAAAGTGATACTGCATGTGAAATTGCTTTGTCAATTCAACTTGATTGGTTTATTAGTTTTTGTAGTGGATTCTTCACCCAGATCACTGATGTCTTTTTTCAGTCACCTTTATACGAATTCTTGAACTTAAATATTGGCTTACCCTCAGGATTCTGTTCTTGGCTTTCTTTTATTTTCAAAATATATGTAATCCCTGAGCTAATTTTATCTCCTGTAATATCTTCAAACAGCACTTATTATCAATGGTTCACAATTTATGTTACTGTCCATTTGTCTTCTGGTTCTGCTCTTTTCTTCTAGGCATTTATATGGATAGGGTTGCGCTTTCCAATTCCTTTGAAGTTACACATGCCTGTGTGACTTTCTTTGGCAAGTGTAACGTTAACCAGAGGAGACACGTATGACTTCCAGGCAGAAATCTCTAAAAGACAGTGTGCAATTTTACAACGTTCTCTGTGCAAGGGTCAGTCCCTTTCCAACTGGCAAAGTCTCCTTCATCTGATAACTTTGAGTAAGACCTAGAGGGATATGTAACCTCAGCAGAAAATAAAATTTGTTTTTAAGTCACTAAGATGCTCTGACTGTTCATTACTGCAGCAGAACTTTGACTGACTGACACTGCCCCAATTCTAATTTTCTTTTCAACCTGGACATCTACACTTTGATGTTCCACAGGCAAAGTATAACATAATCTTCCTCCCAAATTGATTATTCTCTGGAGTCCTCCAAATTTCTTAATGGAACTTCTGTACAATTAGTTGTCCTGGGATTCATTTTAGTCCTTCTCTATTACACCCACATCTGATCAGTTATGGCTCCCGTTCATTCTAGCTCCTAGGTACCTTCATAGGAAGTGCCACACTCTGTTTTAACTGGTGCTTCCTTGGTTCCTGCCACAGTTATTACAAATCCTTCCCAGTTAAGTTTCCAGTTCATCTGCTTGGCACCCCTCCAAACAGCAATAGCATAATTAAGCTTCCTAAAATGTAAAAGTGACCATATCACTTATCAGCCTAAAATGATTCAATATTTTCCTTTATAATTCAAGATTAAGTCCAAAGGTTTGAATGTCATGCAAGGCTTTTCAAGTTATTATCTCTGGCTACCTTTCAAGTTTAATTTCTCTCTCACACACACAGAATTTATGTTCCAAAAGTATTAAACTCCTTGGCTGAATATATCCTACTATTTCTTACTTTCATGCCTTCGTCTCTGTTTTTCTCAAATATCTCTATGTCAAGTCCCTAGCACTGGAGTATCCTGAAGATGAACGTAAAACAGTTTTAGTTACTTCTTGGAAGTTGCATGTGGGCTCTTTGCATGCTGTGCAATGGAAAGACCAAATAGCAAACTATCTTGCAGAGAGAAAATGCTTTAATGTAGGGCTGCCAAACAAAGAGAGAAGACAAGGCTCTTATCTGTCTCCCCAAGCAGCTTTTGAGTGGGATATTTATTGTGGGAGGAAGAAGCAGGAGGGTGTTGGGGCTAAGAAATAATTGGTGGGAGGGTGGAGTCAATTTTAAGAGTCTTCTGAGCAGATGCAACTATCTTTCATGTCTCTTCATGGGCTGTATGTGTTAATTCAGGGGGGATTTGTGTGTTCATGTGGCAAATTATCAGCCCATGACATCTAAAGTCCCCTGATCATTCTAGTCCCTAAATATGTCTGAGTGATGGTCATTCCAAGGAGAATGTCAGCAAGCTGTTTCCTCATCTGTTCTCCTATTGTTCTGTAAACTAACCTCAAAGGTCTTAATGAATCATCTTTTACCTTATTTTAACCTGGTGGAAATGGGGGTAGAATTTCCAAAGTAGATTGATTTGTCTTGAAAAATTATCTAGGGAAGGGAAAAAATACACCAACTCATGTTTTATTAAGAAAATACTGTTTGTGTCTCTGTGTTGTTGTTATTCAGTAACCAAGTCATGTGCAACTTTTTGTCACCCCATGAACTACAGCACACCAGGCTTCCTTGTCCTAATCATCTTCCAGAGCTTGCACAAATTTGTGTCCATTGAACTGGTCTAACCATCTAACCATCTCATCCTCTGTTGACCTCTTCTCCTTCTGCCTCCAATCTTTCCCAGCATCAGGTTCTTTTCCAATGAGTCAGCTGTTCTCATCAGCGGACCAAAGCATAGCAACTTCAGCTTCAGCATCTCCTTGCTGTGTGTCTGTAGACTCTCTCTATACATTTTTAAATAACTTTTCATCTTAGAATTCTCAATATGAAAGTAAAATTGTTAAGCCATTTTAAAGCTTCAATTAATAGAATTTTTAAGACTATAATAAAATCCATTTAGAGTGATTAAGGTCCCAAATATCATCATGTACCAGTGAACCATCTTCTGGGTGAAAATAATGAGTGCTGTTTAGAATCAAAGCCAAAATGAATATCAAACAAAACAACTTTGAGCCCATAAATTGATGAAACTCTTCATATCATTACTTACTTCAACATGACATCCCTTCAATAAAATACAAGTGACAAAAAATTTGCAGATGCTGTCCGTAAGCTCCAAGTAGAATAGCCTCTGCTTTTAATGAGTGGTCAAAATGGTGTATAGAAAGACACTGAGCTCTCCTTCAGCCACAGGCAAACCAAGGTCGTAACTATTTACAGAGCAACTATCCATGAGAACAACCTAAACACCAGCAGAAAAGATCATCTGCAGCTGCAGATATAAAGAAGCCATAATAAAATAGGTAGGGGGCCAGAGACACATATGGTCAAGACCCATAGCTCTGGGGAGGCAACCCACAAAAGGGAAGATAGCTACAATTGCAATGGTTCTCCCCAAAGAGCAAAGGATCCAAGCTCCACAAGAGGGCTCCCCAGAAAGGGGGTCCTGCACCAGGAAGAGGAGCCCCCAGAATATTTGGCATTGAAGGTCAGTGGGACTTATATTCAAGAGAACCACAGGTCTATGGGTAATAGAAACTCCACTTTTAAAGGGAATTAATAAAACATTGCACACTGTGAGACTTAGGGGCAGTGATCTGAAAGGAATCCTGGACATATCCACCTGCTGATCTTTGCAGAGGCTCTCAGTGAGGCAGGAGACAATTAAAACTCAGCCTGGGCACATGCATGCAGCAGCAACCATGTTGGGAAGCTCCTTCTACTACAAGGACACTAACACTGATAAGGGTCATCTTGAAATCCTTCCTCGAGGTTATTAGTGGCAGGACCCAATTCCATCCACCAGCACCACGAAACCTCCATGGATGACAGGACCTGACAATCAGCTGGGCCGAGACCCAGCCACTCCTACCAGCATGCCCACAGAAGTTGAACCGGCCACAACAGAAGGACAGATGCAGCCCACATACAGAGCACCACCAGAACATATAGCTCTCATAACCAGAGGTGAGTGCGCCGGTGGGTTTCACAGTACTTTTCTTATATAAGGCCAATTCTCCAAGACCAAGAAATGTAGCTAAACTACACAGAAATACAAATACGTAGAAATAAAAACAGTGAATAAGAAAAAATGAGGCAACAGAGAAATGGATTCCAAATGAAAGAACAAGATAAAACTCCAGAAGGAGAACTAAGTGAAATAGAGAAGCAATCTATCCAGTAAACAGTTTAAGGTAATGACCATAAAGATGCTCAAAGGACTTGGGAAAAGAATAGATGAATAGAGTAAGAAGTTGGAAGTTTTTTAACAAAGAGTTAGAAAATAGACAGAAGAACCAATCAGACCTGAGGAATTCATAGCTGAAATAAAAACTACGCTAGAAGGAATACGCAGTAGATTAGATGATACAGAGGAACAGATCAGCAAATAAGAAGGAGAAGTAGAAATCACTCAAGCTGAACAAAAGGAAAAAAGAGTCTAAAAAATGAGAGCAGTTTAAGATGTTCTGGGACAACACCAAGCGGATGAACATTGGCATTATAGTAATCTCAGAAGAAAAGGAAGAGAGAGAAAAGAGCAGAAAACATATTTGAAAGCATGAGAGCCAGACATTTTCCTAACCTAGAGAGGAAAATAGACATTCAGGTCCAGGAAGCACAGAGAGTCCCAAACAGGATTGATCCAAAGAAAACCACCCCAAGACACATCATAATTAAAGTGGCAAAAATTAAAAGTAAAGAAAGAATATTTTTAAAATCAAAGAAAAGACAACGTAGTATACAAGGAAAATCACAAAGGGCTATCAGTTGACTTGAAGCAGAAATTCTGCAGGACAGAATGGAAGAGCATAACACACAAAGGTGACAAAAGGGAAAAAAAACAAAACTTCAATCAAGAACACTCAATTTGGCAAAGCTGTATTCATAGTTGATGGAGAGACTGAAAGTTTTACACACAAGCAAAAGCTAAAAGCACCACCAAATCAGTTATAAAAGACATGTGAAAGGAACTTCTCTAACCTAAAAAGAAAAGGCTGAAAATAGAAATATTAAATTATAAAAGGAAAACTCTCATTGCTAAAGGGAAACATACAGCAAAGATAACAGATAAATCAATCAACTTATAAAACTAGTAAGAAAGTTAAAAGACAGAAGTAGTAAAATCTTGTACATCCGCAATAAGTAGTTAAGGGATACATAAAACAAAAGGATGCAAAATTTAATGTTAAAAATAATAAATCAGCTGTTGTGGTTCGGTTGCTCAGTTGTCTCCAACTCTTTGTGACCCCCATGGACTGCAGCACACCAGGCTTCCCTGTCCTTCACTATCTCCTGGAGTTTGCTCAAACTCACGTCCACTGAGTCGGTGATGCCGTCCAACCATCTCATCCTCTGTCACCCCCCTCTCCTCCTGCCCTCAATCTTTCCCAGAATCAGGGTCTTTTCCAATGAGTCAGCTCTTTGCATCAGATGGCCAAAGTATTGGAACTTCAGCTTTAGTATCAGTCTTTACAATGAATATTTAGGGTTGATTTCCTTTAGGATTGACTGGTTTGATCTCCTTGCTGTCCAAGGGACTCTTAGGAAGAGAGGTGTCATCTGCCTGTCTGAGTTATTGACATTTCTCCCAGCAATCTTGATTCCAGCTTGTGAGTCAACTAGCCCAGCATGATGCACTCTGCATATAAGTTAAATAAGCAGGGTGACAGTATAGAGACTTGGTGTATTCCTTTCCCAATTTTGAACCAGTCGGTTGCTCCATGAAACTAGTGGGAGATGGTATAAATGCAGGATTGTTATCATGTGTTTGAATTAAGAGATTAGCAACTTAAAATAACCATATAGATATAGATATATAGAGATATTGTTTGCTATATATAAACCTCATAGAATCCACAAGCCAAAAATCTGTATTAGATATCTACACACACATACACACACACACACACACACAGGGGAAAAAAATCCAAACATATCACTAAAGGTAGTCTTCAAAGCACAAGGGAAGGTGGTAAAAGAGGAAGAACATGGGAATAAAGAAACACAGAAACAAAGCTAAAACAAGTAACAAAATGACAGTAAGTACATATTTATCAATAATTATTTTAAATATAAATGGACCACATGCTCCAACTAAAAGACATAGAGTAGTTGAACTGATACAAAAACAGAACTCAGATATATGTTGCTTACAAGAGACTCATTAAAGATCTAAAGAAAAACACAGGCTGGGAGTGAAGTGATGGAAAAAGATATTTCATGCAGAAGATGCTTCATTTCATGGAAATAAAAAGAAAGGTAAGACATCAATACTTACATCAGACAAAATAGACTGTAAAACGAAGGCTGTAATAAGAGACAAAGAAGAATGTTACATAATGATCAACGGATAAATCCAAGAAGAAAATATAATTATTGCAAATATTATGCACTTAACACAGGACAACCTCAATACAAAAAGCAAATACTAAAGGACATAAAGGGAAAAACTAAAAGTAACACAAAAATAGAAGAATAGTTTATCATCCCATTTACAGCCATGGACAAATCATCCAAATGCAAAATTAGCGAGGAACACTGATCTTAAAAGACACATTAGACAAAATGCACTTTAACAGATGCATATGGAACATTCCACCCCAAAACAGCAGAATATGCATTCTTTTCAATTATACAGGAACAGTCTCCAGGATGAATCACATGGTATGCCAAATAACAAGCCTCAGTAAACTTGCTGCTAAGTCGCTTCAGTCATGTCTGACTCTGTGTGACCCCATAGATGGCAGCCCACCAGGCTCCCCAGTCCCTGGGATTCTCCAGGCAAGAACACTGGAGTGGGTTGCCATTTCCTTCTCCAATGCATGAAAGTAAAAAGTGAAAGTGAAGTCGCTCAGTCCTGTCCTACTCTTAGCAACCCCGTGGACTGCAGCCCACCAGGCTCCTCCATCCACGGGATTTTCCAGGCAAGAGTACTGGAGTGGGGTGCCATTGCCTTCTCCACAGTAAACTTAAGAATACTGAAATTCTATCAAGCATCTTTCCTAACCAAAATGCCATGCGACTGGAAATCAGCCACAAGAACAAAATGCCAAAAAACGCAAACACTTGAAGACTATAAACAATATGATATTAAACACCCAATGCATTTCTGAAGAAAGCAAAGAAGAAATCCAAAAATGTCTGTAAACAAATGAAAGCCAAACAAAATGATCCAAAATATATGGGCTGCATTAAAAGCAGTTCTAAGAGTGAATTTATAGCAATACAAGTTTATCTAATGAAACAAGAAAAATCTCAAACAAACAACCTAACCTTCCACCTAAAAGGACTAGAAAAAGAACAAACAAAATCCAAAGTTAATAGAAGAAAAAAAATCATAAACATCAAAGCAGAAACAAATTAAACAGAGACTAAAAAATAATGGAAAATATCAACGAAACTAAGAGCTGGTTCTTTAAAAAGACAAAGTAATAAAACTTCAGCCAGACTCATCAAGAAAAAGGGAGAAGACCTATATCAATAAAATCAGAAATGAAAGAAAAGTTACAATCAATACCAAAGAAATAAAAAGGATAATAGAGACTGCTACAATCATACACGATTAAAATGAGTAATCTAGACGAAATGGCAAATCCTAGAAATGTACACTCTCCCAGGAATAAGGAAGACACAGAAGATATGAAGAGAACAATTATCAGTAATGAAGTTGAATCAGTAATTTAAAATTCACAAAAAAATTAAATGTAGGATCAGACGGCTTCACAGGTGAATTCTACCAAATATTTAGAGAAGAGTTAACATCTATCCCTCTCAAACTATTCTTTAAAAATGCAGTGAGAGAAAGGTGTCCCAACTCATTCTATGAGGTCAGTATTGCCTTGATACAAAAACCAGAGAAAGACAACCCAAAAGAAAAAAAACATTACAAACCAATCCCACGTTGGCACTAGTGGTAAAGAACCCACCTGCCAATGCCAGAGATGTAAGAGATAAAGGTTCAATCCCTGGGTTCATAACATCCACTGGAGGAGGAAATGGCAATCCACTTCAGTATTCTTGCCTGGAGAATCCCATGGATTGAGGAGCTTGCTGGGCTATAGCCCACAGAGTCACAAACAGTCAGACACCACTGAAGTGATTTAGTACAGAGCATAGCACCACTTGTGAACATAAATGCAACAATCTTCAACAAAATATTAGCCAATTGGACCCAACAATATATTTAAAAAGATTACATTCCATGTTCAGGTGGAATTTAATCCAGGAATGAATGTATTTTTCAATATCTGCAAATCAATCAATGTGATACACCACACTAACAAATTGAAACATGAAGCCACATGATCATCTCAACAGATGCAGAAAGAGTTCTACCAAAATTCAATATCCATTTTTGATTAAAAACAAAAAAAAACTCTCAACAAAGTGGGTGTAGAGGAAACATACCTCACATAATAAAGGCTACATATGGCAAACTCACAGCTAACATCATACCCAATGGTAAAAAGCTGAAAGTATTTCCACTCAGACCAGGAAAAAGACAAGGATGCTCACATTCACCATTTTTGCTTAAAGTAGTATTGGAAGTCTTCGTCATATCAATCAGACAAGAAAAAAATAAATGAATTCAGATTGGAAAGGAAAAAGTAAAATGAATCATTATTTGCAGATGTGTTACTATACATAAAAACTTCTAAAGATGCCACTCCCCTCCAACAAGAACAACATAAAAAAAACAACTACCAAAACCCATAAGTAAATTCAGTAAATTTGAAAGGTAGAAAATTAATAACAGAAATCTGTTGCTTTTCTGTACACTAACAATGAACTAACAGAAACAGAAGATCAAAAGAAAAAAAAAAAGAAAGAAAGAAAAAGAAATTCACAAACTCATCAGAAAGAGTAAAACACCTGGGAACAAATCTAACTAAGGAAGTGAAAGACCTTTGCACAGAAAACTGTAAGATATTGAGAAAAGCAGTTAAAGATGACACAAACAAATGAAAAGGTACACTATGCTCACGGGTTGGGATGATCAATGTTAAAATGACCATACTACCCAAGGCGATCTACAGATGCAGTGCATCCCTATCAAAATGCCAATGGCATTTTTCACAGAACTAGAATAATTAATTCTAAAATTTTTATGGAAACACGAAATACACCAACTAGCAAAAAAAAAAAAAAAAAAAAAAAGCCATCTTGAAAAGAAGAACAAAGCTGAAGGTGTCATGTGCCCTGATTTCAAAATATACCACAAAACCACAATAAGCAAAATAGTGTGGTACTGGCATAAAAACAGACACATAGATCAATGGAACAGAATAGAGAGCTCAGAAACAAATCCACACTTACATAGGTAATTAATCTATGACAAAGGAGGCAAGAATCTACAATGAGGAAACTATAATCCCTTCAACAAATTGTGTTGGAAAACTGGACAGCTACATAGAAAATAACCAAACTGAACAATTCTTGTACCACAAAAATAAACTCGAAATGGATTAAAGTCTTTAAAGTAAGACTTGAAATCACAAAAATCCTAGAATAAAACATGCAGTGCACTCTTTGACATTGGTCTTAGTAATAATTGGGGGGGTGGGGGGGGTGGGGAGCTGTTTCCTCAGCCAAGGGAAACAAAAGCAAAATAATAGAACTACTTCAAACTAAAATCTTTTGCATAACAAAGGAAATTATCATCAGAATGAAAATCTAACCTACCTAATGGAAGATGATATTTGTAAATGATACATCTGACAAGGGGTTAATATCTAAAATATACAAAGAACTCATATGACTCAACATCAAAAAAAAAAAAAATAGAAGTACCATCAGTTCAGTTCAGTTCAGTCACTCAGTCATGTCCGACTCTTTGCGACCCCATGAACTGCAGCACGCCAGGCCTCCCTGTCCATCACAAACTCCTGGAGTTTACTCAAACTCATGCCCATCGAGTCGGTGATGCCATCCAGCCATCTCATCCTCTGTCGTCCCCTTCTTCTCCTGCTCCCAATCCCTCCCAGCATCAGGGTCTTTTCCAATGAGTCAACTCTTTGCATGAGGTGGCCAAAGTATTGGAGTTTCAGCTTCAGCATCAGTCCTTCCAATGAACACCCAGGATTTATCTCCTTCAGGATGGACTGGTTGGATCTATACAATCCAACAATTCTACTTCTAGACATTTATTGGAAGAAAATTTGAAAATATATATGCACCCTTATGTTCACTGAATTATTTTCAATAGCCAAGATATGGAAGCAACCTAAGTGCCCATTGATCAATAAATGAATAAAGAGGATATTAGATAGATGGAGAAAGAGAGGCTATAGTGAAATATTACTTAGCCATAAATAAAAGAATTAAATCTTGCCATTTGCAATAATATGGATGGACTTAAAAGGTAATATGCTAAGTGAAATAAGGCAAATACTGTGTAAGAAAATAATATATATTTTCACTTAGATGTGAATACAATAAACAAAACAAATGAACAAGTGGAAACAGCCATATATAGAAGAGAACAAATATGTGATCATTAAAGGGGAGAAGGTTTTGTGGAGGAGAGAAATCAGCAGGGAAGATTAAAAGGCACAAACTTCCAGTTGCTACTTAAATAAGTATGTATGAAATGTACAAGTGGGGGGAAATCGTCAACAACTATGTAATATTCTTCTATGGTGACCGATGACAACTTATCATGATGATCATTTTGAAATATTTATTAAATCTCTATGTTGTTACAAGGAATTATCAGAGTGTTTGAAGTCACTTATACTTCAAAAACAAACTTATAGAAAAAGAGATCAGATTTGTGATTTCTGGAGGAAGGGGGGTGAAGACAGGGTAATTTAAATGGTACAAAGCTCCAGTTATAAGATAAATAAGTACTAGGGATGTAATATACAATATGGGTCTTATCTGATGGCTCAGATGATAAAGAATTTGCCTGCAATGCAGAAGAACTGGATTCAATCCCCTGGGTCCTGAAGATCCCCTGAAGAAGGGAATAACTATGCACTCCAGTAGTCTTGTCTGGAAAAGTCCATCAACAGAGGAGCCTGGTGGACTATAGACCATAGGGTTGTAAATGGATGGACACAATAAATATAATTATCACTATTAAACCAAAAGTTGAGAGTAAATCCTGGGAGTCTTCATCACAAAGAAAAAAATTTCTATTTCTTTAATTTTACATCTATATGAAATGATGAATGCTCACTAAACTTATTGTGGTAATCATTTCATGATATACATAAGCCAAATCATTATACTGTACTTTATACCTTAAATTTATACAGTCCTATGTGTCAATTATATCTTAATAAACCTGAAAGAAAAAAAAAAAAAAAAGAATAGCCTATACCTTACAGAAAGTGAAATGCATAAAACTATAGTCATCCAACTCTGCTATTTGTCAGGAGCAGGATTTCTGGGAGTTGGAGGAGGTCAATATATTTAACTGGAAAATACCACCACAAATTCTCATTACTACAAAATACAAAATGTTATGCATAAATGGCATTCCTCAACTTCAAGATTAAAAAATATACTCAAATGGATTGTATAGTGTCCCAGACTTCTCATTTTCACCCCTTACCTGTCAATATTCCAAAAAAACTAGTCAGAAGCTATTTTTACCGCTAAATTTGGGAAGGGATGCATGCTCATTCACGTCCAGCTTTTTGCAACCCCATGGACTATAGCTCACTAGGCTCCTCAGTTCATGGAATTTTCCAGGCAAAAATACTAGAGTGGGTTGCTGTTTCCTACTCCAGGGGATCTTCCTGACCTGGGGATCAAACTCGTTATCTCTTGAGTCTCCTGAAATGGCAGGCGGAATTTTACCATGGGCGTCACCTGGGAAATTTGGTGAGGACTGATGATATAAAACTCCTTTCAGAGCAGTGTCACCAAGATGATCCAAAAGTTTAAATTCAGCATGTCTTGAATGCTTTGTGACTTAAAGCCTCTCAAAACTTGCATTCAATCAGTAATAGTAATAAGAAAAAAAGTATTTGCATCACCAATTATCTGACTTCAGGCAAGCAGTTTCAGTTTAACATTCTTTTTTATTTTCACTTTCAGTAAAAAATGAAGTAAAACAGCCATTTTAAAAGGACATTTTATTAGTATGTTATCTGTGATTGAGACTAATTTGTGGGGTTTTTTTTTTTTTTTTCACTTACTTCTGGTAACAATTAACCAGAAAAGAAAATGCTGGCAAAAAAAAAAAGAAAAAAATATATATGTATAAATAATAGAGTTTGGCTTTACACCCCCTTGATGTCTACTCAAGAAAAGCGAATCCCATAGCAGCCAGTCTCTTGGAGCCTTTGGACAGCCCAGTGAATAGGAATACAAAGCATATTGTCCAACAGGGTCATTCAGGAAAGACTAATCCTTAGACAACAAGAAGATAACATGGTTAGCAAAGTTACATTCTATATTTTAAATTAGTAAATTATTTTTCAACATGTTTAGGAGATAGTATTTACTTCAGTTATATGGACTTGTATTCCTAGAGATGATTTCTCAAACACTTAATATCGTTTACCTCTCTGGGTTCAAGACTGTTTACCTTCTAAGACAGAAACTGGTGGAAGGAAGCATGTTTGTGAAGGGGTGCTTTTGTACTTCTGAGAGGTGTTTCTTCTCTAATTTCATGATTCTGATTCAGCCTCCTTCCCACACTGACTTCCCTGTTCAAGGATTCCAGTCTAGGGCTATAGTTTACAACCCTTGTAGACCTGGTGAACAGTGAGCTAGCAATGAGCTTCTGCTTTAGAGATAAGGGAATGATACATTTCCATGCAAGTTCTAATAGCCATGGAGAAACACAACAGTATGAGTAATCTTTAAAATCACAATTTTGGAAGAATGCTAAGTTCTATCAAATAGTAAAATTCCGTTTTGAAAATCGAACCACAGAGAGGGTAAACAGTTCTACTATAATGTAAATAATAAAGCTTACTACATATTTGCAAGAGTGAGAAATTTGAATTTGAGATATACAGACCTGAAGGTGTGTTCCCAAATTGTACTGATAAAAACTTCCATTTCCCATTTTGTGTTGCCTATCTAAATGACTTTTAACAATTATAGATAAAGATTAAAATTACTTGCATTGTTGAAATTTTTCAAGTACAGTTCTGAGTTTTTGGTTATTTTCCTAAATAGTTTTACAGTATGTATTTGGTCTCATAACTGAAGGTAACAAAAATAATCAATGTTGGAAATGATTCAGAGTAGCTCTCTTGTATTTCTCCATGTCTTGCAAGTGAGGCACTGACTTATCATTGTTCCTTTGTTTTCAGTGATGAATCGCTTCTCGGCCTTTTGGCTAAGAGCAAGTGTTTTCAGTCATGATTGTTGTATAAAAAGCCCTGGAAGATACATGTAGTACTCTTTGATGGAGCAAAACACAGAAATGGCTACCCAAGTCTTTAACCTCAGAGTTCTTTTCCTGCAGGTCAACCCACCCATAGTAATATTGCCTGGAAAATTCCATGAACAGAAGAGCCTGGCTGGCTATAGCCCAGGGGTCACAAAGAGTTGGACACAACAGCTCACTGGACTGAACTATGAATACAATCATCATCTGATCTGTTAGGACTTGGAAAACCAGCTCACAACTGCTGATACTCTGGCTAACTGCTAATGCTGTGAGTAGTAAACTGTCTTTTGGCCCTGACCCAGGAGTTTCATGACCTCAACTTGCATTATTAAATGTCAGGCAAACTTTTAAGCTTATGAGTAAAACATCAAACTCTTCACAGTCCTTGACAATCAGGTGTATTGAAGTGAAGATAAATCTCAAACAACTAGTTGGACATAATGCAAGTTAGTAATGGGTCTATTATTTCATTGGGTTACAACAGAGGTAGCCAACTTTTTCTTAATGGTCCTGTTAATAAATATTTTAGGGTTTTAGGGCCTTACATTCCCTTTTACAGCTACTCAGCTCTGCCGTTATAGCACAGTATCACCATAGCTAGTACGCAAATGATAAGCATGGCCATATTCCTATAAAACTTTTTTGTAGATACTAAACTTTGAATTCTCTATAAATTCACATGTAATTAAAAATTTTAAATAGTTTTTCCAACCATTTAAAAAATTTAAAACCACAATTAGCTCACAGGTTTTATAAAAGCAAGTGTCAGACGGAATTTGGTTTATGAAACAACCACTAGAATAGAGAATGATTGCCAAAAAAAAATTAAACATATTAGTTTATTTTTTGTTCTTTCTGTTTTAAGAGATTTGGAAGAATTACAGACACGTGGAGGATTTAGGATAGGAAATGGTTTTGTAAGGAGAGTATAAAAACTGACTGTCTCATAACACTTCACTTTTCAACCATAGATTCTAATTATGTTTATTTGTCTACTTTATTGTCTAGAGTGCTTATATGAACTTTCACTTTTACTTTCAAAAGGACAATTATTAGATTAACATTTCAATTTCCTTTGAACAATAATGATTTTAATAGATTTTGCAGTATTTTTGCATATATTCTTTAGATATCTTTTAATTTTGTCTTCCATGAAACCCTGTAACTGGTAGACATACATAAGTTTGTAAGGCCTCAAAAGCCTCGTGCCCATAAAGAACAGAAAAAACAAAGAGATTTTCCTGCCGTGTTATATTACATTAAATTTTATGATTCTTTCTTGCCATCTTCTGTTTGACCACATCCAATTTACCCTGGGCTTCCCAGGTGGTGCTAGCGGTAAAGAACCAGCCTGCCAATGCAGGAGTGTAAGAGATATGGGTTTGATCCCTAGGTCAGGGAGATATCTTGGAGAAGGACATGGAAACCTTCTCTGTATTCTTACCTGGAGGATCCCATAGACAGAGGAGCCTGGCAGGCTATGGTCCATAGTGTTGTAAAGAGTCAGACATGACTGAAGCAACTTAGCAGGCACATATGAATTTACCTTGGTCAAGCAGGAGATGGCAAGAGTGAACATTGAGATTGTAAGAATCAGGGAACTAAAATAGATGGGAATAGGTGAATTTAATTCAGATGACCATTATATCTACCATCTAACAAAAGAGTCAGAAATTCAGTACTTGGGTGCAATCTCAAAAGTGATGGAAAGATCTGTTTGTTTCCAAGGCAAACCATTCAACATTACTGTAATCCAAATCTATGCCCCAACCACTAATGCTGAAGAAGCTGAAGTAGAACAGTTCTATGAACACACACACACACACACACACACACACACAAACTGTTCCTTTCATCATAGGGGAATGAAATGCAAAAGGAGGAAGTCAAAAGATACCTGGAATAACAGGCAGATTTGGTCTTGGAGTATAAGGTGAAGTAGGGAAAAGACTAACAGAGTTTTGCCAAGAGAACACACGGGTCATTGAAATCACCCTCTTCCAACAACACAAGAGATGACTCTACACATGGACATGACCAGATGGTCAATACCAAAATCAGACTGATTACATTCTTTGTAGCTGAACACAGAGAAGCTCTATAGTACAGTCAGCAAAAACAAGACCCGGAGTTGACTTTAACTCAGATCATGAGCTCCTTAATGCAAAATTCATACTTAAATTGAAGAAAATAGGGAAAACCACTAGGCCGTTCAGATATGCCTAAGTCAATTTCCTTATGACTATAAGGTAAAAGTGACAAATAGACTCAAGGGATTAAATCTGACCAAGTCCCTGAAGAACTATGGATGGAAGTTCATAATATCTGACAGCAGGAGGTGACCAAAATGATCCCAAAGGGGAAAAAATGAGAGAAGGCAAAATGCCTGTCTGAGGAGGTCTTACAAATAGCTGAGAAAGGAAGAGACGTGAAGAGCAAAGGGGAAAAGGGAAGTATATACCCAACCAAATGCAGAGTTCCAGGAACAGAAAGGTGAGATAATAAAGCCTCCTTAGTGAACAATACGAGGAAATAGAGGAAAACAATGGAATGGGACAGACTAGACATCTCTTCAAGAAAATCAGAGATACCAAAGGAACATTTCATGCAAAGATGAGCACAATAAAGGACAGAAATGGTATGGACCTAACAGAAGCAGAAAATATTAAGAAGAGGTGGCAAGAATACACAGAAGAACTGTACAAAATGATCTTAATAACCTATATAACCACTATGGTTTGGTCTCACCTAGAGCCAGACATCCTGGAGTGTGAAGCCAAGTGGACCTGAGGAAACATTACTATGAACAAAGCTAATGGAGATGATGCAATTCCAGCTGAGCTATTTAAAATCATAAAAAAGGGTACTGTTAAGGTGGTACATTCAATAACTCAGCAAATTTGGAAAACTCAGCAATGGCCACAGGATTGGAAAAGCTCAGTTTTCATTCCAATCCCAAAGGAAGTCATTGCCAAACAGTGTTCAAACTACTGTATAATGGTGCTCATTTCATATCCTAGCAAGGTAGTGCTGACAATCCTTCAAGCTATGGATTTTAAATACATGAACCGAGAACTTCCAGATGTACAGGCTGGATTTAGAAAAGGCAGAGGAACCAGAGATCAAATTGCCAACTTCTGTTAGATCCTAGAAAAAGCGAGAGAATTCCAGAAAAATATCTACTTCAGCTTCATTGACTATGCTAAAGCCTTTGACTGTGTGGATCACAACAAATGGTAGTAAATTCTTAAAAAGAAGAATACCAGACCAGCTTATCTGCCTCCTTAGAAACCTGTATGCAGATCAAGATGCAACAGTTAGCACCATACATGGAAAAATGGACTGGTTCCAAATAGAGTAAGAGGACATTAAGGCTACATATTGTCACCCTGCTTATTTAACTTATATGCAGAGTACATCATAAGAAATGCTGGACTGGATGAAACACAAGTTGGAATCAAGATTGCTGGGAGAAATATCAATAACTTCAGATATGCAGATGTCACCACACTTAACGGCAGAAAGCAAAGAAGAAGTAAAGAGCCTCTTGATGAGAGTGAAAAAGTTGGCTTAGAACTCAACATTCAGAAAACTAAGATCATGGCATCGGGTCCCATCACTTTACGGCAAATAGATGGGGAAACAATGGAAACAGTGACAGACTATTTTGGGGGGCTCCAAAATCACTGCAGATGGTGACTGCAGCCATGACCAACCTAGACAGAATATTAAAAAGCAGAGACATTACTTTACTAACAAAGGTCAATCTAGTCAAAGCTATGGTTTTTCCAGTAGTGATGTATGGATGTGAGAGTTGGACTATAAAGAAAGTTGAGCACCTCAGATTTGATGCTTTTGAACTGTGGTATTGGAGAAGACTCTTGAGAGTCCCTTGGACTGCAAGGAGATCCAACCAGTCCATCCTAAAGGAAATCAGTCCTTAATATTCACTGGAAGGACTGATGCTGAAGCTGAAACTCCAATACTTTGGCCACCTGATGTGAAGAGCTGACTCATTTGAAAAGACCCTGATGCTGGGAAAGATTGAGGGCAGGAGGAGAAGGGGACAACAGAAGTTGAATGGCGTCACTGACTCAATGGACATGAATTTGAGTAAACTCTGGGAGTTGGTGATGGACAGGGAAGCCTGGAGTGCTGCAGTCCATGGGGTTGCAAAGAGTCAGACACAACTGAGGAATTGAACTGAACTGTCACCCTGCTTATTTAGCTTATATGCAGAGTACATCATGTGAAATGCTGGGCTGGCTGAATCACAGGCTGGAGTCAAGATTGCTGAGAGAAATATCAACAACCTCAGATATGCAGATGATACCACTCTAATGGCAGAAAGTGAAGAGGAATTAAAGAACCTCTTGATGAAGGTGAAAAATGAGAGTGAAAAAGTTGGCTTAAAACTCAACATTCAAAAAAGCAAAGCTCAAGGCATCCAATCCCATCACTTCATGGAATAGATGGGGGAAAAATGGAAACAATGACAGATTTTCTTTTAGGGGGCTCCAAAATCACTGTCGATGGTGACTGCAGCCAGGAAATTAACAGATGCTTGTTCTTTGGAAGGAAAGCCTTGACAAACCTTGACACTGTTTTAAAAAGCAGAGACATCACTTTGCCAACAAAGGTCCCTATAGTCAAAGTTATGGTTTTACCAGTAGTCATGTAAGGATGTGAGAGCTGGACCATAAAGAAGACTGGGCATTGAAGAATTGATGCTTTCAAACTGTGGTGGTGGAGAAGATGCCTGAGCGTCCCTTGGACTGCAAGGAGACCAGTCCATCCTAATAGAAATCAACCCTGAACATTCATTGGAAGGACTGATGCTGAAGCTCAAGCTCCAATACTCTGGCCACCTGATGCAAAGAGCTGACTCTTTGGAAAAGACCCTGATGCTGGGAAAGATTGAGGGCAGGAGGAGAAGGGGGCAACAGGATGAGGTAGTTGGATGGCATCACAGACTGAACGGACATGAGTCTGAGCAAACTCCAGGACATAGTGGAGAACAGGGAAGCCTGGTGTGCTGCAGTGCATGGGGTCGCAAATCGTGGAACACGACTTGGTGACTGAACAACAAAATGATTCACTCAAAGCCAACAATGATTTAAACCATTTTAGTAACTTAAAGGAAGCATCTAGAACAGTGCCTGGCAGTTAGGACAGGTTCAACATATATTATCTTGATAGCTGTTAACAAATGTTGGCTTTATTATTAATATTACCTTGAAGTCTTACATAAGCTTACCTGAACTGAGTCATGTAAGATTTTCCACATCTTTCATTTATTTCCAAGCAAGAAAGCAAAATATGCACTCATTTGCATAATGCTTGTGACTGAATTTGGATTCATACCTATATGAAGTTTGCTTTGGTGAAATGTATGTCTCTGTTTCTTCTCAAGGAAGGAATTTATAAATAATCAGCAAACATTTAAAATAGTGAATGAGTGAGTGAAGCTGTTACAATCAACTTGACCTTAAACTCACTGACTTACCCAGAACACACACATCAGAGGGCAGATTTCATAAAGATTCTTAAACTAGATTGGCTGTGTTTTACTTTTCTTTTTAAATTATCAATTTTTTTTCACCATGAATACAGATTAGTGAATGACCCAGCAGAACAAGACCCCACAGTTTGACCCTAATCAGTGCCAAATAATATCCCTGAGTAAATATATTGCCTAATTTGCTGCATAATAGCCTTTGAGCAATACCCAAGGCACAAGTCAACCACTGGCTCTGTGTTTCTGACACACTTTCCTTCAATATAGATAGTATTTTCAGGCAGGACTTGAGATTTTTCTGTAGGCTTGAAGTAAACCTATTCTTTATAAATCAATACTAGATAATAATATTAGCTTTTTACCAAGAGAAGAGCGATAACCCTATTGTAGCTTGGTTGATGACAAACACTTTGGTAATTTCTTAGGAAAAGTATTTCCTGTTGATCATTAAAAGCCAAATTTTGCGTTACTTCCCCGCCTGGATTAAATAAATACTATTAGTTTTTCAACTGTGTACAATAAATATGGATTTCAAGACTTATTTGTCTGTGTATCTTAAAACATTTATGAACATTGAACAGATGAATTTGTTTTAAGCATATTTTTTTCATTTGAACACTTTCCCAATGGTTTTTAATATGGATACTGTTCATCCCATATCGAATAAAGCAACTTTTAGTTTATATAATATCTTGACCCAAATCACATTGTCTCCATAAATATTTTACAGTCTGTGGGCAACAAAATCATGATTACCACAGTCACGTCCGCACTTGCGGGTAATACACCATAAAACATGGGTTGTTTTCTCTCCTCTAGTTTTTGAGAGAGGGAATTGGTGTCTGCATTTGCCCAAGTGGGTTTTTTTCTTTTCCCTTTTTTAACACTAACTAGCTCCTTTGGGGTAAGATGTTAGAAACATGGGTCTGTGCCAAGTTACTTTCTGTATAAAATTCATAAAAGAACAAGAAAACATGGCTCATTTTACTTCTTTCCAGCTGGTTTTCTCTGAAAGAAGAAAGTTTGAGGCTTTCATTATCCTGAATAATAGAATGAAGCTACTCCATGACTGATTGGGAAGAAGTTATGGTGCTGTTGAAAAGAGCAAAGTAAAATAAGGTGGAGATATTTCTTTCTTTTAAGAGCTGGCAATCATCTCTCCTTTTAGCGACTGATTTGTCACATACTTTGAAATTAAAGTATTTCATATAAACATCAATACTTTGAAGAGATTCAAGAAAGATAATATGGTTTATAAATTCCTTAGGTCTCCTTTTGCTCTTATAGTATAAAAGGCACTGATACACTCGATCACTCAGTGAAATGCAACCATCTTGGATAATTAAATAAGGTGGGTTTTTGCATTAGTGTTTCTCTCCCCACAACCCCAGAGTGGTAAAATCATTTTATTCCTATTTAATTCTTATCTACTAAGGTAAGCTAAATAAAATTTGTGCATTTAAGAAAGGATTTCTTTAAACGTCTAAGAACCAAGCTGTCATTTCACAGAGAAACCCCTTTAGCATTTGTCTCTATTAACTAACGATCAGTCTAGCCAGAAACTACCCTGTCTAAATAGTTTTAAAAATAATAGAGAAGTAACAGAATGAATACACATTTATGTGCTTACACTTTTTCTGTTGGCTCACAATAAAATAGCTATGTCACTTTTGTATGAGATAATAAAGTATGCTTCTGTGAATTTATGTAAGTATTCAGAGGAAGCTTGACTATGATATTTTATACATGATATGACATAGTTCTTGGAAAGGCAATTGAAAACCATCTCCACAGTACCTTATAATCACAATTAGATTTGCGTAGTGACTATTGCTTGTGGACTTACCTGATTTTCCTCAGAGCTTATTTCTTCCAATAATAGACACTGCTTCGCTTGGGCAAGGGTGGGGAATACAAGCAAGGCAAAGCCTGGCTACAGTGAGAGCTGCAAGGGACAGGCACCAGTATTCAAACAGCTTAACTGGGGGATTTTTCAGACTGGTGCTTACAGAGAAAAAGTCTCTTTCTTTCGTATGTTCAAGACATTGTAAAGGTGCAAGTTTGGAGCTACCAATCACTGAATCCCCTACCGTGGTTTCAGCAGTCTAGGAAATTGAAGTTGGCACATAAAAAAAAAAAGATCAGAGATGAAGCAAAAGGAACTCTAACGGTGTTTAAGTCTCAACTTCCATTGTCCACAAAACCAACTCTATTCCTCATTCTCACATAATCTGGTCATGTGAGGCAACAAATCCCTCATTTTAGCTACAATATTTTTACTTGGGTTTCTTTCTTTCTCAGCAAAAATAATCCTGACCAAGGAATGTATGAATACAATTAGCTTCTGTTAGATGTCAGTTTAGAAAGACTGGAATTACACCTGACCCAAATCTCTCTTCCATCAGTTTTTCAAGATCCTAGGAAAACCCTGAAATTCTAGTTCAAGTGTATATTTCCCCTACAATAAACAAGCATTAAGAAATTGTTTCTGATCTCTGGTTTGAGGATGTCAGAACAGATACAATATTATCTTCTTCTCCTCTTGAAAATCCTCTAAAATACTACAAGATTTTTTTTTAATTTATATATGCTAAGAAATTTTATTTTTATAAGGTTAAATGTCTCTAGTAGTAAGACTATAAACACAAACTCTATCTTAAACAAAATTGAGTTTTGTCTATTCCACCCAAATATAATTTCAAAAATTACCAAAGTAAAGATCACAGTGACAGAGAATGTCACTTGCAACTACTGATCTCAGATAAAGAGGAGTTCAGTTCTTCAAAATACATCAATGTACCCAGAAGATACAAACAAGGAAGCAAAAGTACTGATTCTGATAATGATATTGGTTACATGGATTACAATTGGTAACTTGTGTAGGACCTCACTAACAGGAAAAGAAGAAGGCAATGCTGGGCAGAATGAGGAAACGTATAGTCAGGCTATTTTTGCAGGAAGCAGTCTATATATGAGATACCATAGGGGAAAGTGAGTCTAAATTTCAAGCAGCCCTAGAGCTGCATATTCTCATCACCTGAGAATAAATAAAGATTAAGACAATCCCCTACCCCAATCAGTTCAGTTCAGTTCAGTCGCTCAGTCGTGTCCGACTCTTTGCAACCCCATGAACCGCAGCACGCCAGTCCTCCCTGTCCATCACCAACTCCCAGAGTTTACTCAAACTCATGTCCATAGAGTCGGTGATGCCATCCAACCGTCTCATCCTCTGTCATCCCCTTCTCTTCCTGCCCTCAATCTTTCCCAGCATCAGGGTCTTTTCCAATACACACACACACACAATTCTTGACCATGAGCCAAGAACACGAACCCAGAACACTGAACTAGTCTCTCCTCTCCATGAAGCTCCTATGGACAAAAGATTCAGGTAGAATTTTTATAATTTAAAAATGACTAATTATTCAAAATTATCAGAATAGTATCTATATACAAATATTACAAATAAGAGGATAAACAAATGGCAGACAAAAAGTAGTCAACATTATACACATATATGCATGCAAGTGTGTACTTATATACACATACAAACACACACACATGCATATACAAAAACTATGATTAAATATCTCGCCATAAACTCAGTTAGGAAAGGTGAAATAAAGTAAAATATGATGGATGTATAAACACAAGGCAGCAAAAGCTAGGATAAGAACAGGAAGAGAAACTTAGAATCAGAGGTCACATTATAGTCAACACAAAATAAACACTGCAGATTATACAGTCAGACATACAGAAGATAAGACTGAGAACAAAGAGGAAAAGAAATGGAAATGAGCCTAGATAAGTATGATAAAGGAGATGCAATATATGCATGACTGGTAGTTCTGAAATATGAAATCTCAATAAATAGAAAAAAACTTTCAAAGGTTCTACGAAAGAAAATTTTCCAGGAAAAAATGTTTTCAAATAGAAAAAAAGGTCTCTATGCTCCAGATGGGGAAAATAATGATACAAACAGTCATATCCTAGTAAAGAAGCTAAAGTTCAAATATAAAGAAAGATTCCTTTAAGTTGTAAAGTGCTGCACTCGTTATGCCAACAAATTTGGAAAACTCAGCAGTGGTCACAGACTGGAAAAGTTCAGTGTTCATTCCAATCGCAGAGAAAAGTAATGGTAAAGAACTACCGTACAATTGCACTCATTTCACATGCTAGCAAGAATATGCTCAAAATCTTACAAGCTAGGCTTCAGCAGTATGTGAACTGTGAAATTCTAGATGTACAAGCTGGATTTAGAAAAGGCAGATGAACCAGAGATTATATTGCCAATGTATGCTGGATCATAGAAAAAGAAAAGGAATTTAAAAAATAATCTACTTTTGCTTCATTGCTATGCCAACCTTTGACTGTGTGGACCACAACAAACTGTGGAATATTCTTAAAGAGATAGGAATACCAGACCACCTTACCTGCCTCCTGAGAAACCTGTATGCAGGACAATTTCTAACTGCAGGACAGTTAGAACTTGACATGGGACAATGGACTGGTTGCTAATAGGGAAAGGAGTACATCAAGGCTGTATATTGTCACCCTGCTTATTTAACTTACATGCAGAGTACACCATGTGAAATGCTGGGCTGAATAAAATACAAGCTGAAATCAAGATTAACGGGAGAAATGTCAGTAACCTCAGATATGCAGATGACAACACCTAATGGCAGAAAGTGAAGAAGAACTAGAGCCTCTTGATGAAGGTGAGAGAAGAGTTTGAAAAAGCTGGCTCAGAACTCAACATTCAAAAAACTAAGATCGTGGCATCTGGTCCTATCAGTTCATGGCAAATGAAGTGAAGTGAAGGTCACTCAGTTGTGTCCAACTCTGCAACCGCATGGACTAAGCAGTCCATGGTATTCTCCAGGCCAGAATACTGGAGTGGGTAGCCTTTCCCTTCTCCAGGGGATCTTCCCAACCCAGGGATCAAACCCAGGTCTCCCGCATTGCAGGCAGATTCTTTACCAGCTGAGCCACAAGGAAAGCCCAAGAATACTGGACTGGGTAGCCTATCCCTTCTTCAGGGGATCTTCCTGACCCAGGAATCGAACCAGGGTCTCCTGCACTGCAGGTAGATTCTTTACTAACTGAGCTATGAGTGATAATAGATGGGGAAATTATGGCAAATAGATGGGGAAAATGTGGAAACAGTAACAGATTTCATTTTTTCAGTCTCCAAAATCCCTACAGGTGGTGACTGCAGCCACAAAATTAAAAGACACTTGCTCCTTGGAAGAAAAGCTGTTACAAACCTTGACAGTGTATTAAAAAGCAGAGACATCAGTTTACTGACAAAGGTCTGCATAGTCAAAGCTATAGTTTTTCCAGAAGTCATGTATGGATGTGAGAGTTGGACCATAAAGAAGGCTGAGTGCCAAAGAATTGATGCTTTTGAACTGTGGTGTTGGAGAAGACTCTTGAGAGTCCCCTGGACTGCAAGGAGATCCAACCAGTCCATCCCAAAGGAAATCAACCCTGAATATTCATTCATTGGAAGGACTGATGCTGAAGCTGAAGCTCCTATACTTTGGCCACCTTATGCGAAGGGCTGACTCATTAGAAAAGACTCTGATGCTGGGAAAGATTGAGGGCAGGAGGAGAAGGGAGTGACAGAGGATAAGATGGTTGGATGACATCACCAGCTCAGTGGACGTGAGTTTGAGCAAACTCAGAGAGAAAGTGAAGGACCGAGAAGCCTAGGCCCTGAATTTTGGGGTCACAAAGAGTCAAACATGACTTGGTGACTGGACAGCAACAGTAGGGAGAGAAATTCAGACTAGCCTCAGATTTCTCCACAGGAAACTTCAAAATGGAAATGAGTTGTACAACACCCTTGAAGTTTTCAGAGAAAGTATGATCACAACAACTAATGGTGATTTTCCTTTCCTAGGGAAAGCTTCAGGAGGGTACGGGAAAATAGCATAGGAGTTTGAAAGGTTAGCAAGGCACGGCGGTTGTCGAGTCACTTTTGTTTCCTGACCATCTTCTAGTTCCATTATTTTTAAATTAAGAACCTGCCAGTTTCTCTCTACTTTCCCATCATCTGTAGTTTGGATTTTCAAGACACTGTAAAGATGAAAGTTTGGAGCTACCAATCACTGAATCCCCTACAGTGGTTTCAGTCAGTCCAGGAAATTGAAGCTGATACATAAAGGGACATATAATTCCTGCAGTTCCAGACAGCGTTTTTCCCCTGTTAGTTGTAAATAGTGAACAAAATATATCTGTTCCCATCTAAAACAATTCTTGTATTTCTACACTGAATTCTAGTCTGGCCCCATGGTAGTCAAGGTTTTTGCTCTTGCAAATATACTTTGTTTTGCATTATTATCTTTCTTTTATGTTGCTTCAGCACTAGAACATATTGCCATTTTCCCCGTTTGGATTTATTTTCTCATCCCTGTTTCTCTCTTCAACTCTCTTGCTAGATTTTTCTCCCAGCAGGTCACTGAAAACTCTCTGTTGATGTCTTCAAACACTTTCATCTTTCCAAATATAATCATCTGTCACTCTTCACATTCTATCTTTGACCTAACAAACATGATCACAGAACCCAGAGGATGTAAACCCTGTTTCGGATTTATTGGGGTTAAATAGACTTCTGTGGGAATAACCTAGAGCAAGAGCCTCTTAAAAGACCCACAGTCACCATAAAGTTTTCAAAATAATCTTTATAACACAAAATTAGCCTTGTTACTTTAACATACCGTTCACCAGGAATGGTGCCAATAAAATGGCAGAATAGGAAGCCCCAGGCCTCTTTTCATCCTCCTACAAAAACACAAATTTAACAATGCTCTATGGACCAAATAACTCTATGAAAACATAGTTCATTTCACAATTAAGGACTCTACTTCTATTCTTGAAGTCTTCATTATTTGGTTTCTTTGTTTAAGCCAGGTGTTTTTAATATGGTGCCTATGGGCCCCTTAACAATTCTCAGCTGGTCTTTAGAGAGACTGTGAAGGCCCTTAATTCTTATGTAAATTTTGTAGAAATTTACAAATGAACATTGTTTTTTTGGGGAGAAGGCCCACAGTTTTAAACAAATTGATATACATGAATTAAAGGAAGGAAAAAATAATGATAATAAAGGAAGGTGGGGAGGTACCACAGTGCACTTGCGAGATTGTTTTTAAAAGCGTAATATCCTACAGCCCAGACAAGAAAAACAAATAAAAGGAATTAGTTTAGAGAGAAAGAAGCAAAACTGTCTCTGCTTGCAGATGACATGATACTATGTGTAAAAATATCCTAACGATGCCACCAAAAAACTCCTAAAACTACCAATGAATTCAGTGAAGTTGCAGGATACAAAATTAACATACAGAAATCTGTTGCATTTCTATTCACTAACAGCAAACTATCAAAAAGAGAAATTAGGAGAACAATCTCATTTACAGTTGCATCAAAAACAACAAAATATCAGGGACTAAATCTAAGCAAAATGGTAAAAGGTCTATACTCAGAAAGCTACAAGACATTGTGCTCATGAATTGAAGGAATTAATATTGTTAAAATGACCATACTGCCCCAGGCAATGTACAGATTCAATGCAATCCTTATCAAAGTACCAATAGCATTTTTCACAGAACTAGAACAAATAATTCTAAGATTTTCACGGAAACACAAAAGACATCAATTAGCCAAAAGAATCTTGAGAAGGAAGATCAAAGTTGGAGGTATCATCCTCTGTGATTTCAAACTAGACTGCAAAGCTAATCTAATCAAAACTACAAAGCTACTAATCAAAGCAATGTTTTACTGGCACAAACACACACAGATCAATGGAACAGAATAAAATGCTGAAAAATGAGCCACAGCCTTCTGTCCTCTTTCCACACTTAAATGGGCAAATATTCCATGACAATGCAGGCAAGGGTATACAAGGGGGAAAAGATAGCCTTTACAGTAAATAATGTTAGGAAAACTGGACAGTTACATGTAAAAGAGCCCACCAACTGGTATGGTAAGCTCTCATACCATGTACAAAAATAAACTCAAAATAGGTTAAAGATTTAAATGTAAAACCTGAAATCATAAAACTTCTAGAGGAAAACATATGTAATATGCTCTTTGACATTGATCTTAGTAATAACTTTTGGATCTGATTCATCAGGCAAGGACAAAAAGCAATAAATGGGACTACATAAACCTAAAAGGTTTTACATCAACAAAGCAAAATGTGATATTTCACTACTGAATGTGATAAGCTATATCTGATAAGGGGTAATATCCAAAATACACAAAGAACTCATACAACTCAACATCAAAAAACAAAAATTAAAAATGAGCAGAGGGCCTGAACAGATATCTTACTAAAGAGGCCAACAGACACATCAAAAGATGCTCAGCATCACTTCAACATCACTAATCATCTGGGAAATGCGAATCAAAACCACAAAAAGGTATCACCTCCATCTGTTACAATGGCTATTATCAGACAGACAATAAATGACAAGTGTTGGTGAGAATGATGGAGAAAAGGAAACTCTTGTGCACTGTTGGTGGGGAGGTAAGTTGGTGCAGCCACTATAGAAAACAGCATGGAGATGCCTCAAAAAGTTAAAAACAGAACTACCAGATGACCCAGCAATTCTACTTCTGGGTTTTTATCTGAAGATTAAAAAAACACTAATTCAAAAAATATTTGCACCTTTATGTTTGTTGCCACATTATTCACAATAGTCAAGATATGGAAACCACCTAAGTGCACGTCAATAGATGAATAAAGAGGTTTAGATGGACAGATATGGATCAACAGATGAGTATACATATATTCATACAGAATGAATGAATGAAAGAATTCATCCATAGAAGAGTGAAACCCTGCCATGTGCAACAACAAAGATGGACCTAGAGGGTATTACAGCAAGTGAAATAAGCCAAAGAAAGACAGATAGCATGCGATACCTTTACATGTGGAACCTAGAATACAAAATGAATTATTAAATACAACAAGCCAAAAATGGGCTTATAGATATGGATAACGAACAGGAGGGTGCCAGAAGTGGGATGCTATGAGTGAAATAGATGGGGGAGCTTAAGGGGTTCAAACTTCCAGGTGCAAAATAAATGAGTCATAGGGATGAAATGTACAGCTTGGGGAATATAGGCAATATAATTTATTAACTATCTCTGAGTGGTTACAGAGGGTAACTCGGCTAATCAGGGTGATCATTTTGTAATTTATAAACATATTAAATCACTATGTGGTACACAGAGAACTAACATGGTGTTGTAGGCCGATTATACTTCAAAAACTATCTGAGAAATAGAGATTAGATTACTACCAAAAGCAGGGAATGAGGGGAGGAGATACTGGATGAGGACATCAAAAGGTACAGTTATAAGATAAATAAGTACTGGGGATGTAATGACTACAGCATGATTAATATAAGTAATGCTGCTCTACGTTACATATGAAAGTTGTCAAAAGAGTAAGTCATAACATTCTTGTCGTACGGAAAATGATCTTTTCCTTTTTCTTTTATTTTGATATGATGGACCTTCACTAAACTTACTGTGGTAATCATTCCCTTGTGGTAATCAAGGCAAATCACTAAACCTGTACAGATTCGTATGTCAATTACATCTCAATAAAATTGGAAGAAAAATTATAAGGTACTCAAAATATTATTGTGCTCTTTCTTACAAACTATTTTGACCCTTTGTGTTAAAAAGGAAAACTGACAGGGGGATCATTTCTATAAATGAATCATGTTTATGTCCGGAAGCATTTAATTATGTGAGGCATCTTGGCAAAAGGAACAGATACATGCTTTAGAAGTGAAGGTACCTAGTCCTCATGTGCTACCCATCAGCTGGGCTGGGCCGGGGCGTGGAGTTTCGTTCACTGAGACTGGACTTTGGAAATCCAGCCACAGCCTTCTGTCCTCTTTCCTCCCTTTTCCTCTTTCTTTATCTCAAACCATTATTCGAGAAATAGTTATGTAGCAGGGAGAATCAGCCCCACTTCCCCAATCAATGTCTTTCTCTCTCTCCCTGCCAAGAGTTGGGGGGAGCGGGGGGGAAGTGCTGGGTTTGGCAGCTGTCAACCCATCATTATGGGTTCACTGTCCCATCTGCACCGTGGAGACTGGTGCAGTCACGGGGGGTTTTACCCAAACAGGCTCCCAGGGGAACAGTAACATACCTCTTGATTTGGCCCGTGAAGTTATACTTGTGATTATTAATAGACAAGATAAGAGGCTAGTGCTCTGTTCATCCATGCTAGAGCTAATTATTCAATTTGATCTAAGCTGATTAGAATACTGATAGATCCCCCACACCACGTTTAGAGCTACAGCAAGCAGTGGCCAAGAGCCTTGACACAGTGCTGCCCTTTGGGTTTATCAGAGAGAAAAGAAGGGCGGGGGTGAGGTGGGCTGGTGGGGGGAGAAGCTGCTTTGGTTGATTAGCAATGTGCTGCATGGGACCATTTATAATGAAGCATATCATTTAAATTTTCCTTTACAAATGAGTCCAACACTCGTTGCAGACTGCAGGCTCTGTTAATTGTCACAAACATTGCCTTTTTTTTTTTTTTTAAACATTATTAGCTCTTTGGCAGGATCTCCATTGTTGACTAAAAACCTGGCATGATCAGGGCTTGCTGAATAATTTAGGTGGTTGGCAGCTGGAGAAGGAGAACACACACATCTAGGCAGACAGACATGCTGCTTGAGCTCTTTATGTAATAGGATTGTATACAAAGCAGAGTATAGTCGGCAGTGACTTCTGTGTCTGTTTATAGGTAAACACTGATGTTAGTTTTATAGGAAAACTGGAGGGACACTTCTCACAAATTGTATGCAGCATACGAGACAGATGCACTGGGGGACTGTTCAAATGACTCGGATCATCTCCGACTCTCGCAGAATGAGATTGCCGGAGTTTTCACACGCCAGTACTTACACTGCCTCTACAGTGGGGTGTTTGAGGCCTTGATTGCTGGCTACAGCAGCTCTGATAGGAGCTAGAGGCGCCTAAAGCCCTGAAAACTTTCAAGCAGCAGACCAGAAAGATTCTCGAGTCACAGAGACTCTGAGAGGCACTCATTTGGGAAGTGCATGTGTATAATTATGGTTGGTGGGAATATACAACCACTGCCTTAGGTGGAAGGCCAAAAGGAAGGTCACACAGAGAATGGCAAATACTTCTGTACACACATGGTACTTTCGTTCATTAACCAGACCCATTGGTTCTCTTTTGACTGAGCATGCTATACTATCAGGAATGCACAAGATTCAAAAGACAAAAAATCAACTCAAACCTTCTTAAGCCAGTAGGATTTATCCACCCAGGTAGGTGGAAACATGGGGGTAGAACTGGGTGGTAAAGACTCAAATGTTGATACCAAGATACTGTTTTTCTGCCTCCACCGTTGGAATTTTCTTCTTTTCATTCTCAAAAAAGGCTCATCCTTCTAACAATTGGCCGCCACAATTTCCGCCTCATGCCACACTCTATGCAAAGTCAGTATAAAAGACTGAGATGGCGCCTGTGACAAGTCTGGGATTGAGTCTTAAAATTCTGCGGATTAAACAATATTCCTACTCCTTCCTAAAGCATGTGTCAGAGACCTGGAGCTGGGTTTGGGGGACGGTAAGATACCCAAATAAAAACTGCAAAATAAGGATATTGGATGACCAAAAAAAAAAAAAAGAAAACCAGTTAAAATAAAAGTATAATGGGTACAGTTTTCCTTAGCTTGTTTTGTTTTAGAGGCTGAGGTCAGTTTCTACTTATCTGTTCTATTTGCTGGTCTGAAGATAGTTTTTGAACAACAAAATATATTAATGAAATACTTGGGTGAGTGTATAGCCATAATCAGACCTATTAAAGCCTTGAAGATACAGCAAGAGCTAGATCCCCAGAAGTACATAACCATGGTGCAATGAAAATCGCCTTGCAGAGTAATAAGCTGAGTACTTGTGCACTAGCGTGGCCACATCCCCAGCCTATAGAAAGTCCGTTCGGCCATCTTTGACCCCGAGCTCCATAGTCATTTCCTCTCTGTGCTAAATACACTGACCCTTGAACTTTAGGTGCTCCCCTGAGAGGAGAGGAACTCAGAGCCTTCGAAAAGCTATGTTTTACTAGCCTCATTTTTTAAAAATCTGCTTGATTACCAGGTTTGTAGAAAATCAAGGTGCAAATTATGTTTATCTGAGTATGAGTCCTCTCTTGTCAACCTTTATATTAGGACCATCCTTTATAGTTTGCCTGCCACATGCAAAATTTCACAACAAAGTCATTTGACCCTTATCAGGGTAGAATCCATGAGCATGAAGATACCCAACTGCACTGATCTGCCATTCGTGGAGGTTTCATAGGACGTCATAAGCATATTCAAATTATGCAACTTCCAATAAGTGGATCTGCTGTATGTTCTTACTAGCAGGATCTATCTTGATTCTAGCCTTTCAAGAGTTCTGGTTTTTTAAGGGTTTCCCTCTTAGCTCAGTTGGTAAAGAATCTGCCTGCAATGCAGGAGACCCTGGTTTGATTCCTGGGTTGGGAAGATCCCCTGGAGAAAGGATAGGCTACCCACTCCAGCATTCTTGGGCTTCCCTTGTGGCTCAGCTGGTAAAGAATCCACCTGCAATGCAGGAGACCTGGGTTTGATCCCTGGGTTGAGAAGATCCCCTGGAGAAGGGAAAGGCTGCTCACTCCAGTATTCTGGCCTGGAGAATTCCATGGACTGTACAGTCCACGGAGTTGCAAAAAGTCAGACATGACCGAGCGACTTTTCACTCTGATTTTTAAAGAGCAGCAAACAGCACTGTGACTCACATCACAGGAATGTCTCCCACCTTGGTTAGCTCCCTCATCCACTTTTTCACAGGGTGCCAAGAAGAGAGTTCAGGGTAAAGATTGATTTAAGATGATCTGCAAGAGCAGCTACATAAAATGATAAAAATATGAAAGAAGGAAGACAATGACAGTGAAGAGGCATGGAAGGACACAGATAGAATCAAGAGATTTAAGGAGATAGAACTGATGAGATCTAGTTCATTCTTCCTTCTATCAGTTTCTAGCACAGTTTATTCCCTTCCTTTGACTTTCTCTTCCACCTAATATTTCTAAAACCCACCAGCCTCTGTCTTGTCTACTATGACTCTTTTGCACTTCCTCCAGTTAAGTGAAGGAAATATAGCTCATATATTTACCTAATAGCCCACAGACTATGGCACAACATTCAGAAATATTTAAAACCACTCTCCTCAGTAGTGTGAAAATTTGAATATGCCACAGAAATCAAATGCTTTTGCCAAAGTAACACTGCCCATGTTGCACAAATAGGGCTATCACT